>NC_061077.1:2631012-2761012 GCF_021917145.1 Hypomesus transpacificus | reverse complement strand
TTCCCCACTGTGTCGTCTTCAAAAGGGGCTCTGTTGCTGCTCTCGGTTGAGTATATCAGGCTTACAGGCTGTGGGATTCCTCAGGAAAGGCCATGTCTAGCTGGGCCTTTTCAGCATTGTGCTGCTGGACTCCTCCTTGACAATGCCTCAGGAAAGCCGTTTAGCAGGTGGGGTTGAAATGGGCTCAGTGTAGCTCGCTAACCACAGCCCTGTGTGTGCGTGTGTGTGTAATTGCATTCTGGCTGAGGGGAGTACTCCACCCCAGCTATGTAGCTACGGCTAACCATCATCTCCATGCTAATGTGGACTGACAGCTCTGGAGGAGAGAACATGGCAATCCACTGGCAGGGAGGCAGCTGAGAGAGAGCCAGTGATTTAACACGGCTAACTGCTACAGTTAGCCAGCCATCAGCATTCAGCCAAAATAGAGAGCTACCAAATAGCCTCTCAGGCTACCATTGTAATAATAAAACAGTCCTGAAGCCCTCCCTGACAGGATGCCTGAGAGCAGGCTGCTTGAAGTACACTGCTACTACACACAGCCACTACACAGGCAGGTTCTCACTTACTTGCCAGTGTTTGCTTTCACCCCCCTACTACAGATTAACTAGAAATAGCTATTACAGCCCCCTGAGGGGCCAGACCTGGCAATCAGCACCACAGTTAGCGCCGCCGCAACGGCAGCTTTAGCCTGGGACAGCCAGGGAGAGGGAGGCTGAGGTGAAAATTGTACTGTGTGTTGGTGAGGAGACCTGTTTCATGTTTGTGAAGGCTAACCCTAACCCTAAGAAAACAGGGAGAGAGACTGAGACAGACACAGAGAGAGAGAGAGAGAGAGAGAGAGAGAGAGAGAGAGGGGGATGACTGTTGGCAGGCGAGGCGAGGGGCTTGACGACGGCAGTCCTCGACGGCGGCCTGTCAACTGGTGAGGAGCCGCCAACTGACAGGGCAGCTGCTCTTGTCGTCAGCTTCAACACAAACACCAGGGCTGATTACACTGCGCCGTCGTCACGGCCCTATTAATCACCTAATGATGAGTTACCACGGCGACCGCTGGGCCGTTTCCACTCGCGGGCGTGTGTGCACGCGCAGACACACATACTCTCCCTCTCTGGGGTTATCTTGCACGCAGCCACACACACACTCCTCACCACTCGGCCAAAATACATATCACACCCCTCTGGTGTCTACATACACAGCCTAGAGGGGCGAGGAATGGCAAAATATTGACCGAGGTATTATTTGATACCAGAGCTCTAATCCTCGCTCTGCTGGACCTCCTGAGACGAAGCAGTGCGTCCCGCTCGGATCACGCACCCTCAATCAAAAACCGAGCAGCGTTCAGGAAGCGTTCAAACGAAAAGGCTGCTCTCGACGGACGTGCTGAGGCTGCTTCTCTCCGTCTGAGCACCTTAAAACGAGGGAATTCAAATCAAATCAAGGAACCAGGAGTCAAGTGACTCCAGCCGAAACGTGAGCCGCAGAGACGGAGGAAATGAAATGGGGTAACGTATCGCTGTTTAATGACTGGAGAAGCCGCCGCTCAGTCGACGCCGCCGCCACTAACAAAAGCGCTAGCCTCAACCGCCACCTGGCCTGTGAATAATGCTGTGAAGGGCCAGGTGAGGCTTGCAGCTATTACCCATCAATCACGGGGGCAGGACCCTTTGAAAGATACCAGCTGTCTTAATGGAAAAGAGAAGAGGCGGGGCGGGGGGTTGCGGCTGTAGGGAAGGCTAGCCGAAGGCAGCTAGTCTGATCCAACATTAGTGCAATGGGGTGGAGGGCTAGCAGCCAGCCGTGCCTGGACAAAATACATTTCTCTTTTCCAAAAGCGTCTAAATTAGACCTTTGGCCTGAGAACCGCACAGTTCTGTCTCTATTAACACATCATCCCCCACAGTGGCCACACAGCAGGTCTCCATTACAAACACTGAGGGTTCTTTTTTTTCTGGTCTCTCCCCCCCCCCCCCCCCCTCTCCCTTTTTTATCACTCCCTCCTTCTCTCTTTCCCTTTCTCCACTGAGCTTTTAAGGAACCATGTTTTATTCATTCAAATCACTCCCACATTACTCAAATACACATTCGCATTCTCTGTGTGCTTGCCATCAGAACCTAGCTCCGGATAAACACCCAATTGGCCAGGTTGAGCCCAGATGAGAAGCTGCTGGGGAGGCATGGCAACCAGGCTTCTCTAATGGACTAATTGATTATTAAGGGTTATGAACTGTTTGATGATTCAAGTTGCAGGCACATGAAATAACAAGGCAGGAACATGTGCTTTTCTCTGGGCCAGTCGAGCCACACGGTACCTGAGGAAAAGCAAGAGCCAAAATGGTGCTATCGAGACGCGACGATGGAGACCGAATGACTCTAGAGCTTATTCAATCAGAGAATTATGAAGCAGCCAAGTATTTGATTGGCTAGGATGAGGCTGGCTTTGCAGAGGGATTGCATTAAACACTCACACGAATACTGATTAGTAGAACAATGTTAGCACGATCACACATGCAGAGGTAACGGTGACTGAACCTGACGCGAATCAGACCGTGGGTCCTCCGTCACTGGCCGTAAGGATGTTCATATAGCGCAGAACACGTTGTGTCACTTTCAACACTTTACCTCAGACTAATCTAAGCTGATATCCAACCTCCTGAAACACCAGCACAATGAAAGCCTCTGCTGGAGGCAAAGGAGGCAGGGAGGAGGGGGCACTTCAGAGGGTATTCTCAGTGGTCTCTCTCCCTATCTCTCTACAGCTCCCTGTGCTTTGTGTTACCTGGTGAATCATAGCCTGTTTTCTTCTCTGAGCGCCCCCCCCCCCCCCCCCCCCCCCCCCGCGCCCGCCACCTCCCTCTCTCTCTCCTCTCTCTCTCTCTCCTCTCTCTCTCCTCCTTTGGTTCTCCTCTGGCAGGGCAAAGACACTTGTCTGCTCCACTTGTTCCTTGAATTCACTGACGAGCAACCGTCTTCCTTCCTCTGCGGGCGCTACATTCTCTGAAGCCCTATTTATAGTCTCCATACAGTATGTTGGTTCAGAGGTAGCAGAGGAGCAGGGGTTGATAGCTGGAGGCATTAAAACATGCAACATTTACACATGCCTTGAGACTACTGAAGTCAAGGAAAATGTCTTCTTTTTTTCGACATAGATGGTAAACCAAGAAAATATATGGAATGGCGACATAACCATTAAAGCTAAAACAACAGAAAATATATATATTTATATATATACACATCACGTGGATTGCCAATCACAACTGCCAGCAGTAGTGTGAACCACAACAAGGTTTTGGAGCCCCACCCAGGCTAAAGCATTTCTTCAGTAAACTTCTAGCCCCTAAATCTCCTTTCCCCCTCAGTGTGTGGCTCTCAGAGATTCAAACAGCCCTGAGGGAACAGCTTCACAGCTCAGCACCTCCATTATCAGCAGCTTGGATTTCCCAGACTAATACCAGGTTGCCTACTACAGAACATCTCTCACCCGATTGAGATTTGTCTGACTGGACCATAACCTCTGTTAGCTATTTTCAGCCGGCTACCTTTGACACAGCTCCTGAGGAGAATGACGCTGTTGTCAGTTGTGGCACTTCACATTTCACTAAAAGATGAGGCTCTCACATGTAGTGGTGGGTAATGAAGCATTTGTCTAGAGGATGGGAGGTCTGTGACAGAAACCAATGCTTGGTGAAATCTGACTACCTTTTAATTACCTTTCAGCACAGAACTGGGAGCAGGTTTTGTAACATGAAGAAGTCTGATCTAAAGAGCTTTTAACTATCTTTGTGGCACTCCTTTGACAGGAAATAAGGCTATGGTTGGAAGATTTGAAAACAGGTGTGCTTGAATTATAAGAGGGAAACACCTTCACATCAAAACAGCGTAGCGTAGTTCTAGGACCGTACGTTGCTTATGCAAAATATTAGAGATTCATGTTACAAAACTACCAAGCTATTTTATCACTGCTAGAAGACAAGTCTACCTCTCTCTTAAAGGAAGCCCTCAGAGGGTTAGCTCTCACACAGGAGAAAAAGGAGAAGGAACTATTTTTCTTTGCTAATCAGATATGGTGCATATTTATCGCCTAATCATTTTTGGGGGGGTTGTTTTTTTGTTACCCTTGTGTACGTCGTACAGGAAGACTCATGAGATTTTGAATATTCAAGGTGTCAATCTCTCCCCATTTTCTTAGCTCCTCAGCTCTTAAAAATACCCCCCCCCCACCCCATCTGTCTATCAGCTTAACGATCCCATCCATCAAGCCCATACGGACTGGTAGCCCAAATGAGAGACAAAGAAAATGTATTCATAACACTGTCCTACATCCTCCAGCTACTTTAATCATAATGCAACACAATGTTGCTGCTCCAACAACAACTGAGGGAGGCAAACAGGAATAGATCAGGCTGACAGATAAACAGCGTCATGGTTTCAAACTGACAGCATCGGCAAGGGGGGGGTGGAGGGCAATTGGAGGAGGACGTCTTGGAGGGTAGATCCCAGAAACAAAGCCATTAGGTCAGCACGCAAAACTATTTTTCCGCCTAAATTATGTATCTATCTGGTTGTGCCCTCCTCTCCAATCCTTGAGCAGATGGCCGGGGTGGGGTAAGGGGGGGTGGGGGGGGGGGACAAGCCCGGCATTCAAAAACGCACACTCAACTCGCACACAAACCACGACCAGGGCCAAAAGCACCTCCACCCAAGATACCACAGGATGGTATTACCTCTAATTAGGGAGGGCTTTTGTTTCGGGGGACGGGGGACGAACGGGCTGCTCCTGAAGCTGCTAACCTCCAACACCGCCAGGCAACTGGCTTTAAAAACACGACTAGATTATTTAGGAACCACATCCTTTGTCTGTAGGCCAGCCTCCCAGCTCATGTCAGGCCTGTCTCCACCAAACTAGCACCAGGCCAGAAGGCCTAAAAAGCAAGGATGCGATCACTACAATTACACTGAAAGTGAACGTTTCCTGCTTGTTTGATTAGGGAAGGGGGGAAGGGGGGGGGGGGGGGGGGGGGGGGGGGGTTCAGGGAGAAAGGGAGCAGAGAGAGCGCTAACTTAGGACAGTGTTCACTGTTCCTGCACGTCGTGCTCCATCTCTGGGCAGTGGAGTGGGGACGGGCATCAGAGGAGACAGCACCCTGTGCTGGATTTGTGAGGGGATGACATGAATCATGGGTCTGGGAGAACTCTGCAGGCTCCCACAGCCCTTTAAACTATAGCCACAGACAAGGCCACGTTGTAAATATCATTGTCAAAGCGTTTCCTTTCAGTCCAAAAAAAGCTGCCTTTGGAGGGGGGGGGGGGTAGGATGAGCAGGGTGGTGGGGGTAGGAGGAGCAGGGTGGTGGGGGTAGGATGAGCAGGGTGGTGGGGGTAGGAGGAGCAGGGTGGTGGGGGTAGGATGAGCAGGGTGGTGGGGGTAGGAGGAGCAGGGTGGTGGGGGTAGGATGAGCAGGGTGGTGGGGGTAGGAGGAGCAGGGTGGTGGGGGTAGGAGGAGCAGGGTGGTGGGGGTAGGAGGAGCAGGGTGGTGGGGGTAGGATGAGCAGGGTGGTGGGGGTAGGAGGAGCAGGGTGGTGGGGGTAGGAGGAGCAGGGTGGTGGGGGTAGGATGAGCAGGGTGGTGGGGGTAGGAGGAGCAGGGTGGTGGGGGTTAATGAAAGCTGCTGGAACAGGCAGGACCTGAGCTCTGAGTCTCCCTATCCTCTTAGGACAACTCATAAAACATGCATTGACTGGGACTGTAACAGCAGCAGCATTTTAGCACAACCAACACAGTGTACTACAAACACACGCAAACACACACAAACACACACATGCAGACACACGCAAACACACACACACGTGCAGACACACGCAAACACACAGATGCATAATTATACACAACACACTAACATGGGTTACACAATTATGGTTACATAGTTGCGCCAAGCCTGAAATCCATGCATAGTGAGACAAGCACATTCACAAACAAACCTTCAAATACATTCTGACGGTGAGAGGAGAATCAGGCGTGTACAGAACCCACCAGAGCCGGGCTCTCAGAACAGGGTTTGGGGTGTTGGAGAAACAGTTTCGTTTCTGTGTGGCGTACAGTAGCCATCAGCAGATTAACTCGGCCTGTTCATGTGTGAAATGGAGACTTGATCCCTAACTGATAGTATGCTGTGCCTACGGCACACAGCCTACAGATTTGTTCATCATTTCATAATGCCCAACAACTGTCATGTATCGCATTACACATCACATCTGTCAATGTGTCAAAAAAAACTCCACAAAAGAAGAGCTTTGGGTTCACAACATAGCTTCCACTGGGAGAAGACATCCCTGCTGAGTCTCCTGCAACAGGAGCCCCAACGCTGGCAGTTGGATGATAAAAAAAGTGCATGAGCGCTGTTAGTTCCTGGAATGCTATTGTTAAACTGAGGTGCTTTGTCAAACTGACTGGCTTCTGGGATATTTCGTCAGAGATAGAGAAAAAAAAGCAATAGATTAAGAAATGGACAACCTGAAGGATGGCAGTCTTGATATACTTGAATGTTTAGCTAACCCAAGCCTACTATAGACAATGTTCAGGGAAATTAATATTTATCTTCTTTTTTTTTTTTCTCTTCATCTGAGGGTTAAACCCCGAAGGTCAGCCAAAGGAGAACATGAATTCCTCTAAAGACGTTTAATGACCACTGCTGCCCACTGCTAGCTCAATGTTACGCGATGCAATAGTTGAGTAATCCTCTGCCTCCTTTGTGTGCATGCACACCATATGCTGCGCTCATGCATAGGAAATCACCCTCAAGTGTCTCTCTCTCTCTCTCTCTCTGCCACGGCTGAGGCAAACTGGGTGGAAATCTGGGAGGGCAGGTTGGGAAGGTAGCTAGCAGCTCTAGCCTTGTTAAAATAGCTTGCCAATGCATCTGCGAGCTTATAAAAAGCCACCGAGAGTCCATTTTGCCACAGTGCTGCATTCATACGGGGTGTATACACACGTGTCAATCGAAATGAGTAGGGCATTGACCGAGCGGAGCAGGCCCCGGTGGTACTGGTGAGGGACTGTATTTGCAGGGCAGGGCCAGACTATATGCTGAGCTGTATAAATGGCTGGAGTGTAATGTGCCTTGACCTTCTCCTATCTTTCTTTCAGCAGCTCCTTACATATATTGCCGTCTCCCCTCATATATCAATTGGGCAAATGGCGCCCTTCACCCCGGTCCCCTCCTATCCCCCCCTCCTTAAAAGGCTGAGGGGACATCTTTGCCCGGCACACTAAACTGACAGGATGCCTCTCTTCCCTCGGAGAGGCACAGGAGAGAAGAGGAGAGAGAGAGAGACAAAGAGAGAGGGAGAGGGAGAGACAGAGACAGACAGAGAGAGAGACAGAGAGAGACAGAGATGGAGAGAGAGAGAGAGAGAGAGAGAGAGAGAGAGAGAGAGAGAGAGAGAGAGAGAGAGAGAGAGGGAGTGGGAGAGAGAGGGGAAAGGGGGGGATGGGGCTCTTCTACACAAACGCTGCAATGAATAATTATGTTTTAGAGAGGCCCCTCCCCCCTCCCCCTCCTCCCTCCCCCTCCTCCCTTTATTAGCATCAAACAATAATTAATGGGGAACACGGGGGCAGTGGAAAGGCTGGCGCTTTGCTTTTCAAAACAAGGGGGTCAATATGCCCTTCAACCCCTGTTTCTCTTCCTCTCCAGCTATCCATCTCCACACGATCACACCGAGAGACAGATCATCCCTCTGAAAACATGCCCTTAGTCTTATTTATGATGCCAGGCGTTGCCCTGCTTGAGAAAAGACTACATTCCTGCTACAATCAGCAGAAGGTCCGTATCAGTGAACGCAGCACTTCCCCGTCTTCGCCAGCCTCCTGGAGCCCATCCCCCCCCCCCCCCCCCACCTCAACCAACAACTCAATAATGAATACGAAATCCCTCCTAATACACGTCCCTGGAATCTGAAGGAGACAAAGATATCTGGGCCTATCGGAAAGCAGCGACTCGATTGCATTTTGCCCAGACCCCCCCTCTGCCCCCAACACACCAACGGGGCAAGTGGTCTACATCTCTGATCAGCAGTACAGAAGCCAGTGCTGATCAAATCAGATTTGCACTAAAGAGATCCATTGATCCTGGCACTCATCTGTGAAGATGGGGTGGGAGGGAGGCAGCTGCTAGTTCAATAGCAGGGATCGGAAGTGCCTGGAGGACTCGCCATGTTGAGCGAGTATTTCCCGGGCAGAGACGAAAGGCGGTCGGTGTGCACAGCGAGGACTCGGAGCTGGGGGCGAGCGCCGGGGAGACGAGCGACCAAGGTGTTAGGAAGCAGGAGTAATTGCGTTTCCGCAGTCATCGTGTAATGAGTCAACAGGGTGAATCACAAATCTTAACTGGTTCAACACACACTGTCTTGATACCGTCTTCACTTCAGTATGGTTGATTAATGAAAACGCTAGCCAGCAGCACCTTAACCGCTAAGGCGACTGCTCAAGCATGTGAGCAGGACTGATACAATAAAATCCCCACTTTATTGATTACAATTGTAATAAACCGCTGTTGCAAAATATTGATGTTTGGATTATTGTGCCTTTGCGATGTGATCGCTTCATTGTGGTGGGTGCTGATGCTAAATAACATTGCTTGTATGCAACAATGAGAATCTTCATGCAAGATGACCTTTTACAATTGAAGTGCTTGGCCTTGGTTTCAGAAACAACAGCAGAAGACAACATCCATGCCTGTAGAGCGATATGACCCTCAGTTAAACAAAAGGGATTCACATACTTGCACATGCCTCAGTTATGCCACTGCAGTATGAGAAAAAGCAGTCGCCTAAACACAAACACAGCAACACCACTCCCCTCTCTCTCTCTAATAACCTTGGGCTGACTATCAGTGTCATTACTTTATGGGATAGTATGGAGTGTATTAATAGAATCCTCATTTCTCACTAGCAGTCTGTAACAGCTCCATTTCAGCCCCGCCCCACCCCCACATCATTAAATATTTATCCTGGCAGAGTGGCGGATCATACCGAGGTGATAAGAATTTAAAAATCCAAATCTCTGCTTTTCTTTTTTTCCTTTTTTTAATACCCCTCCTCTCCCCACCCCCCACCCTCCTCTCCCCACCCCCCTTTCCCCACACCCCACCCCTTCCTCACAACAAAGAGCCCGTTTATTCAGTGGGATTATCTACAAGTGTTTCTTTAATCAGCGAGCAGCAGAACTGTAGAAATCCCTCCACAACACTCCCAAGGGAACACCTGTATCTGTGAAGCCTATCAGGAGAAAGATCTCCTACTCCACCAAGGGGAAACTGTGGGTGTGTTGGTGAGGAGGGTGCTGTCTGCAACCACCTTGTTTTGATGCTTAAGAATCTGATATCAAAGGACTCCATTTTGAAGTGCAGTTAACCAACCAAGGCCCCTTGTTAGACTGTTAAAGGCTTCCTTCCACTTCATGACCCTGGTGTTGTTCTTGTGGTTTGGGCTGTTAATTATTTTTTTTTTCATCGCTGAATGTTGAACGATAAGACGTGAGTAATGGCTTAGAGATTTTGTCCTTACTTAGGAAACGGTTCTTTCAATATTTGCGCAAGCTGTGGATGTTGAATTTTGTGCAAAGTGTTTGTTTTGCCTCACAGGATGATGTTGGAAAATCAAGTTCAGAAAGAAAAGAAATTCAACTTGTCACAAAAACTAAAACAACTTGGCCTAACACCCAATCAATCAACCCTTCACAAGGTGATTTATTCAACAGTATATAACGTCAGCATGTCACCCCACAAAATGCCCTTCAGGTCATGTGGCTGAAGGCTCTGAAGGTGGAAAAAAACTAGTTTGAACATGTAACCAGATACCCTGTGTTCTCAGGCCTTTGGTTAGCCCTAAAGGCTTTAGGTCGAAAACGAATGAATATATAAACATGAAATAAATATTACAAATATGTTAAATGGCTCTTTGGGTTAACAAACAGTGCATAGCAAAGCAGGAGCATTACTGTCAACCATGAATACATTGAGTTCTTTGGCTGCTCTAAACCAAGAGTCATGCTCCAATAAGCAGATTGAAACACTTTCAGCATCTGTTGTCTGTAAGTCTTCCTTTGTCTTTGGGTGCACTACGTTAGTTCATGATTTCTTCAAGATGCCCCTCATCTCAGAGTGTGGATTTGCATGTGCGACACGCTAGCTGGTGGCGAGACAAAACCAAAGCCCATCGGAGCTTTGAGGTCTTATTTTCACTCTGAAGTCTGATCAAGAGAAACCGGAGGAGGGTTTTACTTCGGCGTATCAACGCCCCGGCCTGCTCTTGTTTACATATCTGAATTGTGCAGTCATCTCTACTCTGAGAGAAACACCGCCAGCTAAATCAATGACTCTCCACCGCAGACGAGCCTTTCGCTGATTGCTTCAGCTCCCCTCACCAATCGAGACCATTAAATCCTCTTCCGAATGAACACTAGTTAACTTAAACATCGACACACATCGAGCTTAGTCATTAGCGTGTCTTTAAGGGGAAAAAAATGGAATGATGCGCCCGCTTAGAAAGATCAGCCCAGCCATACTGCCTAGGGCGGCTCTTACCATCCACCCAATTATCTCAAGGAATACGGACGACAAGGCTCCTCAGTGGATCACATGGAAGGTACTATTATAATGACACGTGCACTGTCTGCCCCAGTGTGCTCTAACTGGACCCGTCCAGTCTCCCAGATAACAAAAGGATAGCAGGCAGCAGTTGGTATTAGTGCAGTGAACAAGCTTTGATTCTCCACAGAGTCAAAGTTGAATTGCTACATCTCGCCTACGCGGCCGCACTCAAAGTGATGAGCAAAAGCTTGTCGAATGCAGGCATCTAGTGGATTCTGCAGAACATAAGGTTACAATAACAAGGTTGCGTGAACCAGGGTAAGTAGAAACAGTTCCTCTTCCACTTGTGTAAAACAGCTCAACAATAGGACGCCTACATTTCAGTTTAAGTGATGAGGACAAATCTTTTTGTCCAGATGGGTAGGCTGCATTTTCACTATCCATGTTGCTATGGTGACAAATGAAAAAAGGAACGACCCCAGAGGACTCATCGAATGAGTGGGGGACAACTGGTCAATATGATCTCATTGTGTGGACAGCTAATATCTGCCCAGTACTACTGGGTAACGGTTTGAGGCTTAAGCAATGCAGGGATCTTCTTATGTCTTTTAGTCTTATGCTGCTAATCTGTCAATGATCTTGCTCAGTGTGCTTTTAAGGTCGCTGATAATTAAGGTATCAAATACCCTTTGTTGAATACAAGTTAAAACAACAGAGGCAGTCTTGTATTTAGTGTGACACCGTCAAACAAAGGAATTGACATTAAACCTGATATAAATCCATAACTGCAAACTGATCATTTGATGCCTATGGATGATATCCTTTTACGTTCAAGACATAAAATTATGATTTATAAAAGCAAAAGGGGAAGTTAACTGGAGACAGAGACTAGAGAGTAAATATACATATTTTACTAGGGTAGGCTGCTGTTGACACTGGTAAAGATAGATTCAGGAGGGTTTCACTGGCTTAACCTACACGCATCGGTTTGGTTTTATTCATTTCTTTAACCGTGACAATAATCACAGCTTCTCATTAGATGAGTAACTAAAAAGCAGCCTTAATGCTGAGTTTGACTAGTGCTGCTACACAACTGGTAAAACACAGGCAAGATCAATGAGTAAATTTATCAGCAAATATTACCATTCACTGCCTGGCAAGTAATCATTAAGGAGCGGGGCGGATGCATTATTCATCAGGCCAATGTATAATTCAGACTTAACAGCAGATTCTATGCATAAATAAAACTGTGATACATTCATCCACATTAAATGTTTACTCACTCAAATAGGATATGAAAGCATGCATACATCCCTGCTGATTCTTTAGAAATCTGTCATTTGATTATTTGTTTTCAAGGGTGATGATGTAGAGCCACAGGATGCGTGTTACACCACGAGAAGGAACGACCTGGCAGCTCTGCTTTCATCAAACACCAAACACACACAGACAACTGATATACACCATTACTAATGATATCATTTACTCTGTCTAAAGACGAGGCTGTGTTTGTCTGTTAGGGTGTGGTTAGCTGTGCAATTAGCCTGCAAGATGTAGCGCAGCATCCGACCCCACGCTTTGTCGCAATAACTAAATGAAACTGGAGCGGTCAATAAAAAAATAACTATATTACCACCCTGTCATGTTTCCCTTCTATTCTCTCTCCCATCTCATGCGGACATATTTCACCGTTTATGTACTGTCATTTCATCTCCCCCACTCTCCCGTGATAAAGATCAGAGGTGTTTAAATTTCATAGCATGATTCCACTCTCACGGTGACACTGGTGAAGGCATGACCGCTCCTCTTGTGTAACGGCCCCCATCAGAGGGGCCGTCAGTGGAGGGGACATGGAGACAGGGGGTTAGTGGAGGGGACATGGAGACAGGAGGTTAGTGAAGGGGACATGGAGACAGGAGATTAGTGGAGGGGACATGGAGACAGTGGGTTAGTGGAGGGGACAAGGAGACAGGAGGTTATTGGAGGGGACATGGAAACAGGGGGTTAGTGGAGGGGACATGGAGACAGGGGGTTAGTGGAGGGGACATGGAGACAGGAGACAGGGGGTTAGTGGAGGGGACATAGAGACAGGGGGTTGTGGAGGGGACATGGGGGAGGTGGATACATGGCTGCAGTGGACAGGCAGTGGGGACAGAGGCTTTATCTGTCAGTCTTCAGAAGGCAGGCAGGCCTGTGGGGACCGTCATTCCACTTTATGACCATGCACTGAATTAACACGGCCAGATGTCCCTCACTTAACATGTGTGAAAGTGCCCTCCAAAGAGCTCAGCTGCTTTAAGGTTGGAGAGTAAAGGAACATTTTTCAATTATCCTAAATTCCCACTATTCTCTCCACTATTGGCGGACGTTAATTTAACGCAACTCAAGTCATTTCTCTATGCACACAAGAAGCAGATCCAATTTTGCAAGACAACCCCAAGCTCTTCTCCACATTCTCAGTGACCTTCAACCCAGTCCATACCCCCCCAGGAGAGAAACCCGCCTGGTTCTTGATCAGACTGCTTAAGATCACGTTAAACAGGCTGATGTGGTAAGTAGGTTAAACAGGAGGTTATTGCAGTAAGTATTGTAGAAACAACAGTTGATCAAGAGAAGTTAAACATAAGTCTATGCGATTATTCTCCATTACAATACCAAACCCACTCAACTGTGTTAATACTACAATAAAGAGTAACAGCTAAGCAAAGACTAAATAAGGAAATGGGAATAGTTTTAATGGCACGATAATTATATTCTTATTACACAGGCGCATGAGCTGCCTAATGAAGTGCGAACAGAGGCTGTACTTAGACCCATCTTTACTGACCATATAAAGAGATGTTACAATACGCATACTGTACAAACTGTTAAATAAATCACCCAGCAAGATAGTCGACAAGGACACTGGGTCAAAGCCATGTAAGCACAGGCTACTCCATCGAGAGTTTGAAAATCCATCTCTCAGAATCAAAGAGCTCAGAAATTCGACATCAGTCTTCAAGCTTGGTGCCTCACTCTGAGTGGAGGATGAAATGGGCACCAACAATGCCGTGGAAGCCATGACTGCTCATTGATTTTCCGCCTTCCTTTATGACCTGGCGGCTCTCAGATTTCTGGAGTGAGGGAAGAGGGGTGGGAGGGGCATCTGAGTGGGGTGGGGGTTTAGAAAAGCAGCAGTCAAGAGAGACCGGGTTTAACTTCAACTGGGTTTTTTGTTAGAGCGTGTTATAAAAAAATTGAATAATTGAATTCTAAACAAAGACAATATTCCGATCCAGTGAACTCAATACACCAAAAACAATGAGGATAGGGGGGGGGGGGGGCCAACATCAGATCAATTACAACGGCTCTTTCACTGATTCCTTACACGTCACATCACGCTGTTCAAAACCAGAGACAAAGACAACCACTAGTCTTTTCAATGCGCCGATGAATTGCCATCACACACACACACACAGAAATGCAGTGTAATCCCAGTACTATCATGCCAGTAGATTAACCAACATTTCAACATTGCCCTGTCAACATTCAGCTGCCTCCAAGCAACAACTGAACCGTTGCAACCCACTTTATGAAGAATCTGTGTCTGTGTGTGTGTGTGTGTCAGGCTGGAAACAGCCCCTTTGATCTGTCTATCGTCCCTCTGATTCCATCGAGGTGAGACTAGGCTCGCAGCCTCCTCTGGGACTGGACGGCTGTGCGTTTCTGTTATGATGAGAAGTTACTCTCTGGCATGTCAAGTCATTTACTAAGGGGTTCCTCACGCTTCCTTGAATGGACAGGGCATGTACAAACAAAGATCATATTGCACTGAGCATTATATTCCCACTTAGATGCCATCCAGGACTATGGGCCCCACAAAGACAGAGCTTAATGCCCGTAATGCCATGAATTAAAGATGGCATATCAGCCACTGTATCCATCTCTTGTCTTGCAGTGCTTTATCATTCCCTCACTGCAGCCCTCCAAAGCTCTTGTATACAACCCTATTAAGGGGATTGACCACTTCCTCTCTAATTCAGTTTTCTGTAGTGAAACTACACTGATGTCTTACCTCTAGGGAGAATGTCTAAAATCGTACCATGTTTCCTCTGTAGAACAAAACCAACGCTTGGGCCTGTGTGCTTTGCCTTACAATTCAAACCAGAGTAATGCGGAGATCATATATTTGAGTGTTTAAATTGACCTATTATGTTTAGACAGTGATCCATGAGGCTTGATCGAAGCCATTTATTCTAATTACCATCACACTAATAGGAATGTTATCATGTGTAGTAGTGATGGTGTCCATGTTGCTAGGACGACAGGCCTACGTGGCCACTGTATCAACACCTCAATGACAGGAAATGGGCTCTTATGTCATAAAACTAGCCTTCTTGAGTCATCAGTGAGGTTAAGATACTTTGACCACATACTGAACAGGAATTTTAGCGTTAGATGTTGTTGACATCTCACTGGAGAATAAAGCAGGCGTTTTGAGGTTTCCAATCTTTGCTATAGAGTCGCTGTTAATATAGCACAACTGTAAAATATCTGTAAAATACAACAATCTGCCCAAAGTATGTCGGATTACAGACTTCCATTTTACAATTCAATGAGTCAATCTGATAACCACATGAACCTTTGAACTCCTGGAAGAGCACTACCTAAGAAAGCACTGCAACGCCAAAAGATGCTGCTACAGTAACAGAAGAAAAATATATAAATCGACAGACATCTTAAAATCCTTCATATGTGCACATTCCTTATACACATACAGAGCACCTTTATAGAATTCAGGAGAGAGAGAGAGAAAGTCTGTCTTTATCTCCCATCCATTATCTCCCCGGTCCTTGTGCCATGCATTAGCAGGAGTGTCGCCCCACTCAAGTAGATTAATCACATCTGAATCATTAAGCTAGAGGTCACTTCTGTTAACAGGAGACGCACACAAAATGCCCAGGGAAACTGGGGACATTGAAGATTAGGCCTAGCACTTGAGAATGAGCCTTACATATTAACATCAGATTTCTTTCCCCTTTTAAAGAAGAGTGGGGTGCTTTGTGTTTATGTTAGCAGAGGTTTATAAACATGGTACAAACAGACAGCTGCTTTACCTCGTTTGACTTTCAATCTAAAAGAAACAACAAAATCGTTGACGGTCAAACAAACTGACCGCAGTCACATGACAATTAAGTATTTGACCCATCTTACAGCAATTTGAGTAAACAGGCACATCCCCACTACACATGAAAAACACATCAGATAAGCTGACTATGAGACAAATACTGTAGTCTGCTTTCAAATCCCTAACCCCACCCCACCCCCATCCTCACAATTACAATTAGTCATTTAGCAGACGCTCTTATCCAGAGCGACTTACAGTAAGTACAGGGACATTCCCCTGCCGTCCAGGGACATTACACAGCCGTCCAGTCCCAGAGGAGGCTGCGAGCCTCCATCTCCTCTTGCTCTTTTCACTACAAGCACACACCACACCCCCATAGTGGGAGCTGCATGTGCTTAGGGCAGAGTTCATAGCCTCTGAGGTGCTGAAGAGGGAAGTCAAGTTAATTTGGTGGTCCTGCACAAGTAGGCTACTAGTCTAGCAGGCTCGCCATAACCTATACTGTTTTTTCAGTTTGCTTGTGTAAACAGTGCTTCATCAATGTTTGACATAAGTAGTACACAACATACACAAATGGCCTACCATATATGGAAAACTCGAGCAGTTTCACACAATGATAGACGTTTACTTTTAAAGAATCGTCATCAAAGAGCACTGAACACATTTTGTTTTTTTGGTTTGTTTTGATGACAAAATATAATTAGGCCTAAACTACATTGTTAGCAAGCGTCTTAAGTTTAGCCCGAACTTGTTATGTTTCCATGATGCATCTTTATATCCACATTAATCTCATTTTAAAAACGCTTTAAAGGCTAGGTCATAGGGGTTTCTTGAAGGTCTGTTTCACACTCCAGTGAGCTCAGTGGAAAAGCCAAGTTTTACAACAATGCAGCCAACTTTCAGCTCGCTCCAACAGTCAAAAACATTTGACTTGAGGTCACACGCGCTTCCCCTTTCAAATGTTATCAAATTTGAATAACTTCTAGTAAACATCATTTGTAAGTCGTGATGTAATCATTATTATAATCAACATTCCATCTCTTTATCCCCCCTATACATCTCCCCCGTCCTACTCCCCCATCTTTTTTTTTTGGTATGCACTACTCACCCGCCAGTCTGAGGATCTAGAGTTCCAACGAGTGCCGCAAACAACTTCAAAAGGCAATCCTTGCCAGATATGACCCGCCGAACTTCTTGGCCCGGACCAAATCCAAGAATCAGGACTGAACAATATAACATAGACACTTTATCCTTTACAGAGCCTCTGCTAGTACAGAAGGACGAGCACTTGCTTCAACAAAAGACGATCTCACTTTACTAATATATACACGTACAAATCGCCGAGGCACTCTTTCCGAAGACACACGGCTGCTTTGATTCCCTTTCGCCGTGTTGTTGCTGCTGATACTGTTAATATGAAAAGAATACAGCTAGATTCAGTGTTGTAGTAGGGTAGGAAATCAGTGAGTTCGCCGTTTACAGGCTCCGCTTCCTTTTTCCACACGCGCGCGCGCTCTCTCCCCCTCGCTCCCCCTTTCATATGAACACACTCCACGTTCTCTCTATCGCTCCCTCGGTCTCTGTAACCCCCCCTTCAGCTGTTCAACAGACGCATCCACATGGCTGACCTAGTCTTTCTTTATCCAGACACTAGTGAAGGAGAATTACCCCCCTTCCACCCCCCCCCACCCCCCCACGCAAAAAAGGAGCAAAACAAAAACATGGACTGGATTCAAATTACCGTCGGGACAAAGGAACGCCAATGGGTATAGTGATTGATGGTTACCCATTGGGATATGGTGTGTTTGAAACTGCATCGGTAAGCAAGATGTTCAAACACGAAGTAGATCCCGACGAGATCAATGGTTCACTAACATAGCTGCAGTAAGGAATATTAAAGTACCACTGACGAGGCGCTGCAACAGCATCACGCCAATAAAACTACAGTCCTCAAATTAAGCCACTACTAAACGAGTAAGCTCTTTGCATAATCAACCGTTGTCATTACACTCATACACAGGACGTAGATGTTTACGAATTAACATTTCAGACATATGCACTGGACAGGTTGGCCGCATATTGCTAATTTGTCAGTATAAAAACATGAGTACAAACAGAAAGAATAAAAATATTAGGTATGAGATATTCCACTGGCTTTTGCTAAGAGCTCATTTGCATAAGATAATGAATTAATTAGTCAGTCCATCCATTTCGAGTGACAGAGGCAATCCAACAAAACAACATTCTAAAAAGATACAAGAGTCAGACGCCTCTGAGTCCTTCAATAATTGTATGCAAGTTAATTTTGATTCAATGTAATGATTGTAATTATTAAATGACATTTCTCTGCTGAGTTCAAAAAATATGCATTGTTCTCATTACAGAAAAACAAATCATTTTCTCTCAATATAAATCCCTACTGACTTAATAAATCAAATCTGAAAATCTCCCCGCCCCTTTCACAGAGGAAGAAAAAACAATGATGCGCTGTATTAAGTCAGGTCATAAATTAATAGGAAGATTTTCATTTCACAAAACAAGCAGATACATTACATAGTCTAAAACCAGCTCAAATTCCAATTAACCAAAGCAAATACCCAACACGTTGGGCTATTCTGCACTGAGCCCCACAAGGCAGAGAGGCTGTAAGAAATGGATCAATAGGAATTGAGTTGAGGGTGGTATGGGGGTCCTTTATTGTGCTACAAACCATGTTGCCTGTCTTCCTTTCAAAAGAGGAGGAGAGGAGGAGGAGGAGGGGGGGCTCCCTTGTGATTCAGAGTGCTGGCAAACAGTTTGCAGAGAGACCCCGGCTCCCTCTCACACAAGAATAGCAAACCTGACACCATACTCTAGTCTAGTAGGCACCTCCAGTAGCCTTTACAGAGTTAGTGCAGGTTACATTGACAGGGTGTCAATGTTTAATATATTTACACACACCCGAATCATAAAAAGTCTGTTTTTCCATTCTTTTCACATGGCCATGGTTTTAAGAGAAAGGAAAAAACAGCCTGTGACTCCCATATGAACATCCTAAATTAGCAATGTGCCGGAAGCTAACCACTAGCATGACAAGGAACATGAAAATGAACACAATTTCAACCTTTCGAAATATTATGACCAAATTCACGCAAGATCATTTGTCCACAACCCAGAGAGTGCCCTGTGTTCTTTACTGCTAACCATGTCTATAGGTTTGCGGGGCTTAAGTTGACCTGTGACAGCAGTGGGGGTAAATGATCTGAATCCCCTGGCAGTGAGTGAGGGAGGGAGGGAGGGAGGCAGGCAGGGAGAACGGACTGCTCCAGCATGAGCAAGCTGCCTCTTCAACAGATGAGATCCCATTATCAGGCAGACGAGAACTCCACCTCCAGGATTTCACAGCTCCTCTGTTTATCACATGGCTGTGTCAAGTTGGACTCCATTAACCAATAATGAAAGGAGACAACCGGTGCAGTTACAAGCAAAGCACTCCACATTCTACAGGCCTAAGCATGTATCTGGGAAGCTGACTGTGTCTATTCAATTCTGTTCTGCATTCAAACGTCCCATCACAATACCTTTTCCCTGAGCTACCAAGCACTCCCTCCCTCTACAGAATCGGTTACTTTGTGGCTCTTCCTTGGAGTTCAGTGAAAATGAATTGTAACATAGTGGAGCTTTTGCTCCAAAGAGTAAAAATGACACCTTATGTAATGTTATTGTTTCCTTGTGGTATTAAAGGAAAATACCCTGCAAGACATTGAAGAAATGAAAAAAACAAACAAGAAACAGGCCACAGGAAATTGGAAAACAGACTAATATATCAACTGTCATGTTCAAAAGAACAAAGGGAAAACATTTCCTCCTTCTTAAACAAAATACCAGAGTAGCTGCAACCGCAAGTGTGCCACTTCTCCAGACCATCCTCTTTTTTGTCTGCTATCTCCGTACCGAGACGATTCCATCAAGATTTTACCGAACTCTGTTTACATTATTCTCATTAAAAATGAATAGTTAACAAAAGAGGGGGGGGCTCACAAGCTGTGTTTAGTTTTGCCTGATTAGTCCTTACAGTGGAGGGAGAACAAGCTACTGCTTAGAGACACTAGACGAGAGAGAAAGCGCTGGGCAATACAAATAAGTCAGCCAGTAGCTGAAACAAAAAATAAAAAAGGTGACATGGATGAGTGAGCCAAGCTTCTGAGAGACTTGGCAGGGCTCGGAGGCCCTGGCCTCGAAAACACTTGTATCTAGTAACTTCATTTAAAACATACACCAGGGATGAGCAGACAAGTAGAAGTGAAGAGGGGAATAAAAAGGATCCTCAGACAGAAAACAGTCTTGTTAAGCGAGAGGAGTAAGGAGGAGCCTGCTGCAAACACATGACTACGTCTAAAACGATGTAACTAATTAACTTAAAGAGTTGGTATAAAATACAGTCTTGTGATATCCTTTTGTTTTTCTTGTAATAAATCACTCAGTGGGATTTCTTTTTGATTGCGCCCCAACATAAGACATTATGGTATATAAAAAGTCAAGGTGGTTTTTCTCAACCGGAT
This sequence comes from Hypomesus transpacificus, assembly GCF_021917145.1. Classification (NCBI taxonomy): domain Eukaryota; kingdom Metazoa; phylum Chordata; class Actinopteri; order Osmeriformes; family Osmeridae; genus Hypomesus; species Hypomesus transpacificus. Next base: position 2,740,776 of record NC_061077.1, on the reverse strand, counting down.
TGAAGCGGTTGTTAAAATGATAACTTTGTCCCTGTCTTTGCCTAGGGTCCCATTCCCACCGGGAACAAAGGCATGGGGGACGGCTGCTTGAATTGACTGTTCCTCACACACAGCACAGGCTGATGGGCCCCTTCTGTTGGCAGGCAGGAAAAGACTGGCTTCAACTAACTCACTGGCCTTTTAGCCTTCACGGTGTCTTTGCAGTACTTTACAAGTTTGGGGAATCCAGAGGGGAAAAAAGGTCTTACACGACTAATTAAAACACAGACCAGCCCAGGGACAGAAAAGGGAAGCAATAAAAATATCCTTCCAGATAATTCCAGACCAAGCAATTCAATAGAGAATAATTCATTACACATGGTCTGAACAAACTAGGCTTCTCGACTGAAACCCAGGTATAGATGTGCAGGGAGGTGTCTACATTTCAACTCAAAATGGTGGCCTACCATCTGAAAAGAAACGAGCACAATGAAACAAGCAACAAAAGAATACAGACAACAACTTTATATGTGGTAGCAAACGACTCTCTGCAAGTGACAAAAGCGGCGATCCAAATCAAGATATGCTTTCAAGACAATCCTGCCAGACAAAGGCAGAAACTAGCCCGTTGTAAGAGACTAATTAGAGCGCTACCTACCTAGCAAGGCTTTATGTGGGATCATGAACACAGTGGTAGTGTGAGGGAAGCCATAGAATGGTATTTCACTTCAGGGCAACTGGTTGAAGGTCCAGGCCTCTACTGCTATCTTGTTTGTTTAGCCTTTCACAGGTCACATTTGCCAAGCACACAACATTGAAACCAAGACACCTGTGTATGTGTGTGTTTATTTGCACTGGCAAGATACAGAAACTCTGGCGGGCAAGACTCAATGTTTTGAAAGATTTGTTAAAAGTATTGTGTATGAAAGAAAATCTCCATAACTGAAGAGTATTCCAGATGGTAGGCAGCCACCTGGTAAACAGATTGATCAACTGGATGAGAAGAAGCCCAGGCGTTTTGTTCCACAACGAAGGAGGTCCACAGCTCATCTGCAGACTTTGAGTTATTTAACACGTTTCTTCATGTTGGTTAATGCGCTTGTCATCAAATAGGACTATGTAAATGAACCCCCGCTTACACAGGACCACGGTGCCTGTGTTTGTATGTCCCACGTAAATCAACCGCTTGTGCATGACAGAACATGCATGTGCACAATCATAGACACACACAGAGAGAGAGAGAGAGAGAGAGAACACCTCAGGTGCTACTTCACTAAAGCTCCTGATTTTCCACGTTCACAGACATTCTTAGAGCACTCACATGGGCTGTCTGTGTCTGTCTGAATCCCCAGGCAAAACAGGCCCACATTCATCCCTGTTGAATAAAAGAGCATTTCAGCTGAGCTCCTGCTCTGAAAACACATTCTGAGGACTGGGACTGTTCCTGCTCCGAGGGGTTGAGAGCTGGGCTGCACAGGGGAAGTTTATGTTTCAGCCTGAGCTTTGTGAACAAAGAGAGAGAAAGAGAAATAAACACAGTGTGCGTTTGATAGTCTCTGGATTAATTATATATATATATATGTAGTTTCATTCCATACATTTTTATATATATATACATATAAAAATGTATGGAATGAAACTACACCCGTTTGGAAGTCACTCCCACGTAACTTTTCAAACTTGCCAATGGCTTCCATGGGCTTTAAATTCAAGGGGAGGGATGGTTTGGGGAGTGATTCCGGTGTGGTTACAGCCTCCAGGCTAATCTGCTCAAATGGCCAGTGTCTGTCTGGCTCCATAAAGAGAGACTGAGCACATGGCTGCCTCACCTCTACAGGCTGCCACCCGATGGACACCAGGGGGAATGACAGCTATCACTGTTGCTGTGCAAAATCTGGTAATTGTGTATCTGAAAATTAACCCTCAATTGCACCATCGACACCACATTGGCTGTCTGACGAGATCAACAGGGAGTCGGGCATGGTTATCATCCAGTCCTGTTTTCATTGTGTTTTGGTGTTATTCAAAAATCAATGTCCCTCCTATTGATGAGCTTGGCTACACGCAGCTCTAATAATGCATCCTTCCAGTTCATAGATTTGTGGTTTGGAGGAGGAGAAAAAAAACTAGTGTAAGGCTAATGTTATCCATTATAGGTCACAGGAATTCAAATCAAACAACACCCAGCTAAAATGAAGAAGGGGAAACAGCTAGGCCCGAAATGTCTGCTGTGATTCATTATTTGTCAACAGCCAAGACACGGGTCGTCGACGGGGGAAGAGCCTTCGTACTCCTATTAGATCTGACTACTTTCCGAGTGGGTGGATGAAGTCGGCCCTCTGGAGTCGGCTAGGAAATGTTGAGATGAGCGACGGGGTCAAGAGGAGCTACTTAGCTGTGCTCCTCTCTGTAACCCTGGCAGCTCCTCTTCCACTGAGCACATCTAGGGGAGGCTGCTGAGAAGATCCAAAAACACTGTGGTCTCTCTCCAGACTGGTCTCTCTCCAGACTGGTCTCTCTCCAAACTGGTCTCTCTCCAGACGAGACTGGTCTCTCTCCAGACTGGTCTCTCTCCAGGATGGTCTCTCTCCAGAATGTAGTCTCTCTCGCCTTTATCTCCCTGTCTCTGTCACACACACACACAGGGCTATACCCTCCCAATGTCTAGGATTAGTAGCTATACACATTATACCAATACCACTAAAACTGAAATGTCTGGTGTTTTTCCACAGTTCAAGGATTTGGACTGTGAAACAACATGGCTGGAGAGCCCATGCCTTAGTGGTCCAGAAACCCCCCAAAATGGCACCATTGCAGAGAGATAGCAAAGACAAGCAACGCAGCCTCCATGTCATTGTGTTGCCGAGGATGCATGGACCATCTCAATTCAGAGCAGGCAGATGGGCGAATTTACTAACTATTTGTTGGGTTGCACGCACCCTCCTACGTAATGCATGTCACTCCAACAGTAGACAAGACGGGTGGGATTTACATACCGCACGTGCACCGGGGACAGAGACAGGCAGCCTAGTTATAATGACTACATATCCAGTACGGTGCACGGCGCTACAGTGAGTGTGGCAGCCTGTGTGACAGTGACAGGGTTGAAGATATGAAGGCTACAAGGGGGCATCAGCGACCATGTCATGTTGCAGCTCCCTGACCCGCCCCTCCGTGTACGGGGGTGCAGTGGTAAAGATGAAGAGCCTCGCCAGCGCCATACATTAGCCAGCGGGGGAAGAAGAAGCAGCCGTGCGGTCGCTTGCTCCCGCACACCTCAGCAGGAGGGAGGGGACAGATAGCCAATTACCAAACACTCATTAAGTAACCTGCTAGCCGTCTTTGAACGACGGGCCCCCTCCACATCATTACCAGATTCTCGACTCTCGTCTGATTCCTCGGTCGTGCCCTCGGGTCCATTTCCCCCCCCCCCCCCCCCCCCCCCCCCCCCCGCTTTCTTTAGCGTTAGCTTGTGAGAAGAGGTCACGTCAAAATAATCACATTTCCCCTTGGATAGGATTGTGAGGGGAAAATTAGCATGCAAGGAAAGGCCGGGTGTTTTGACTGTGTCACATAGGGGAGGGAGTGGGTTTGTTTGTTTGGGGGGGGGGGGGGGGGGGGGGGGGGGGGGAAGGAAAAAGGAAATTCATGTTAAGTGAATGCTAACAAACCCAGCAGAAGTACATTGATAAACATTAGCAAATTAGCATGTGTGAATCTGGGTTAAGAGACGTTGTTTGAGTTCTCGGTGACAGACCAGCAGCTGGGCTCCCCAGTATGAGGTTGAGAAGCAGGAGAGCTGGCGGGGGAGCTGGGTGGATGGGTGGGGAGGGAGGGAGGTGGGGGAGAGCCAAGCGAGGGAGGAGTTAGGAGGACAGCGAGGAGAGCTTGCTGGGGGGCCTATGAGGGGGGAGGGGGGTATTATGGGAACTCCCACAGTTCACCAGGGGGCAAGGCATAGGAAGATATGCGGTTTGGGGGGGGGGACCTGCATTCACCATCACCGTGTTGACTAACCTTGACTGCATTCACCTCCTAGCTTTCCGCCACACGGCTCCAGCCTCCTAACAAGCACTACACAACCACCCTCTGGGGGAAACAGACAAACGACAGAACAGAAAAGAAAAAAAAACATGGATGAGGAACAAATGTGGAAAATGAGATGACAGTACAGTAGCATGACAGCGCAGGTGGGCAAAAAACGGACACTGACAGATGAGGATTTCCTAGCTTCACAATGACAAACTACATGATCTGTTCATTCATACAAGTGAAAAAAATGTATGTACTTTAAATGGCCAACCCAGTGACTTGACTAACCAAACCAATAAGATATTCTAAATCTTCACCCTCCCCCATAACACATCGCATACAACATTCATCCAGACACTTACAATACAGAAACACACACACGCGCACACACACACACACACAAGCCCCCGCACCAGCCCCATTATCCCAAGAGTCCTCTCTCTTCTCCGCCTCGCTCGGAGAAAGCTCTGAAATAAAAACATCACAGGTCTGCCTCACAGCACCTGTTCAATAACGTTGACATTTCACATTCAGCATCCACAGAAGGGGAAGAGACACCCCACTTGTGCTGCCTTACAGCCAGACGTGGAGCCTGCCTGGGCCACCCTCACAGACGCCATCAATCCCCCGCACGTCACCATCACAACCGCAGCGTGTCTAGTACGCGCGTGTCTGGAGCGCGAGCGTGCGTGCCGTATTTTCACACGGCGTTTGAATGTCGAGATTGGGGTTTACCTCTCCGGAACATTGAAGCATGCGTTGTTGCCTGCGCTTTCTGCCAAACTGCGCTCCCTGTCACCAGGTGCACTCACACTTCACCGCCTCACAAGGGACATCTGTTTGACGCCATTAAGCCTCGGGAGCGACTCAAAAATCTGAGATTAAACGCTATTAAATCTGTGGATTATATCACAGTGTGAAAACAGGGATTCCGCGTGCCTTCCAAAACCTGCGTTCTGTCTTCATGAGACAGCGTGGGATTGGAGACGCAGACTTGAGGTGGAGGTCATTACCGTCACAGGGTAAAAGGCGGCGGCAAACTTGTTGAGTCCAACTGCACAATTACAAGCTTAAACAGTCACATGATCAACTGTAAAACGTCTACCCGACCAGACTTCCTAATGTTCCATTGTAACTAAGGAACTTCCTAATGTTCCATCGTTACTAAGGGACAGAGTAGCTGATATGTCCTCGTCTCCGTACCACGTCGCTACCAAACCAGGTGGAGCTGCATCTCTCGACACTACTTGCGCTTAGTCTGGGTAATGAGCTCTCCAAGTGAACATTAAAGGCTGGAAACACCAGCCACATTACTATCACAGAGGTACACAGTTCCACTAACTCTGAGTGTGTGTGTGTGTGGGGGGGGGGGGTCTCTCTCTCTAATAATGCTCTTCGTGAAATGAGAGTGATTAGATCTAAGGAGCACATGGTACTGTGGATGATGACTGACTCAGTCCGGGCCTTTTTCTTCCTCAGTGGGCCTCAATCGTATTAGGCAAAGAGGGCTAACAACACACACACACACACACCAACCTCCTTGACACCGCAGCCCAGACTTCCCGTGCTGAAACCCTAATCCCCCTGACCACCACTGCCCTCAGTGGCTCACTGACATCAAAGCCGAGCGGCCAGCTTTCATGACTAAGCCTGCTTCTCAGCCTGCCATGTGCCCTTTACAGAGTCGCTGCTCTGAGAGGCGGCTAACGCCGACAGCTTTAAACACCTCGTCATATAAGCTACACCATTAGCCTGGGCTCTTTGTTTTAGTGCTGCATCATTTCGGACAGAGTCAGATGCAGCAGGCCGGGTGTTTAGGGCGGTTGAGGTCTGTGCGACGGAGAGGACGGTGGAAATACGAGCGATTCAATCTAATCTATTCCACCGTCAGACGCTAGGTTTTGTGAGGTAAACACAGTTGGGGTGAAAACGCTGCTCACTTTCATGTTCTTTTCAGCCTTGTTCAGTCCATTTGATCAGCATTTTTTGGTAACAAGGCGGCGCCTGGTTCCACCTGCCCCCAAATTGGAAGGCGTGGCCATCATGGCTGACCTTAGCTGCGTGTCAACCTAAAGGAAAGCGATTACCTGGTGATTAGTGTGCGTTATGAGGCAGCTCAATTAACCTTTGGAGAGAGACGGAGAGCGGAGGAGACTCCGTGGTTAGCAGAGCGTGCAGCCTCTCTCTTTACCACCTCAGAACAGAGAAAGGTGGGCGAGAGAGAGCGAGGGTGAGCAGAGAGCAGAGGGAGAGAGAGCAGAGAGAGAGAGAGCAGAGAGAGAGGGGAGGCAGAGGGAGAGAGAGCAGAGAGAAAGAGAGGGGGGGCAGAGAGAGAGGGGGGGCAGAGGAAGAGAGAGCAGAGAGAAAGAGAGGGGGGGTAGAGGGAGAGAGAGCAGAGAGAAAGAGAGGGGGGGCAGAGAGAGAGAGAGAGAGAGGGCTAGAGAAAGAGAGAGGGCTAGAGAAAGAGAGAGAGAGAGAGAGAGAGAGAGAGGAGGGGGAGGGCTAGAGAAAGAGAGAGAGAGAGAGAGAGAGAGAGGAGGGGGAGGGCTAGAGAAAGAGAGAGAACTGCAGTGGTGTGACATGAGCAGGTCCCATTAGGTAAGCACATTGAGCCGTCAGACCGGCACTTTATCAACACACTCCACACTACTAGTCTGCAGTCCACTCTCCACTCCAATGGGCTGTTAACTGCAACGAGGACGGAGGGAAGAGGGGAGACTGGAGATAAGAAGGGAGGGTAATTACTAAGCACATTCATGCACAGGCCACATCTCCCTTGTGTTAACTGTGCGAACCTTTAGTGCAAGGGTCAGGGGGTTTTAGTAGCATTTCAGCTGCCCTTTTAGCTGGCCATGAAGTGTCATCATTTACTCAATACTGCAATAGTCTGGGCCAAGGCAGCATTAGGCGAAGATCAATTGATTGTCCATTTGCATGTACTGGGCTAACTGTAATCTTGTCAATCTGCAGAGAGAATCGAATCTATTGCAGGATGGAGGGAGATAGAGGGAGATGGGGACAGAGAGGGAGATAGAGGGAGACTGTGGTGTTGTGAGAGGCAGCCAGATAGACAGCACAGCTATATTTGCCATGTGAGCCCTGATCAGATCTGACAGTGAGAGTGCAGCTCTCTCCAGTCCCCTCAGTGTCAGGCACATCCAGCCCTAGCCTGGTCTAACTACTCCTAACCACACCCATCATAGAGATGGACATGTTTACAGTTGCTCTAATGTAGATAACATGCTTTGACAGGCTACAACTTGCCATGCAGACTGGACTCTAAAGAGCACAATCAGTGCGTCTCTAATCATGGTCAGTAAAGAGTCTGCATAATTTTCCTTTAATAGCACTGGGAGCTCTGAAAAACAGAAATAGGCGTTTGAAAACAATGGGTAAACTAACAACTGCATATTTATGCATAACGTAATCTGTCCACCTACATGCCAAAAATAAAAACGTAAAACGTGATTATAGTGATACATGTATTCCGAACCTTCCCATCAAAATGGTTCCTTGGCCAAAAACAACATCACTCTGGTGTCACTCATTTTCAGATAGCCTATTTAGTTATTGACGCGAAACTACTTTGGACTCGGCTTTGTGAACGAAAGACCCAACATGAAGCAGTGGGCTATCATAACATTACATTTTCCCCCTCGATAGTCACAGCAAAATGAACATAAAATGCTACTACCCATTTCTTCCCACTCCACAGGCTACAGGCTAATGTAGGTAGAATAGACTCGGAGGACTTTTGACGGTTGACACTCGGCTCCCCCGACTTTCTCAGCGGCAAGCGGGCGAGAAATGAACCTTGTTATGTCTCCTGACACCAGCGCCCCGCAACCCCGGCAAATAAAAACATGGCTCTCACTTACTGGCTGCCGGCGCCCAGAGCCCATACATCAGCATTATAGAGGCCCCAACCAAGGTCAGCTCAATTTCCTCCTCCCGTTATGGAGTATCAAAATCACACAGAGGAAGAGGACCGGGACGGGCACCGGTGGGAGATGTAAAGAAATGATTTGGAGAGGGAGGAAGGATCTAGGGTGTGAAGGAGAGGAGGATTGCGACCCCAAAAAAACGACTCAAGCAATAGCGACTTCGCTTTTGCTTGTTTGAGTCATTTTCCACCTGAGTCCTAGAGAAAATGCAGTTACAACTGCGCTTGTGGGCCTACGTAATGAGACTATTATTCACTTACAAGTGATTATCACTATATCGTGTGGAAGAATGAAATCTATGCTGCTAATTAAATGCTGCTTTTTCATATGTTCTCTGTCTCTGTTGAATAAAAGACAATCAATACTTTAGCTATACAAAATGTGTAATGACAATGCTGAACATATATTCCAAATATAATCAATACTTCAGATAGAATAAGTAATGATAATGATGAACATAAATGTATGATTATGCACCAAGATGTGACTGCATCTGTGAAAGTGAGAAGAGGGCCGTGCTCAGGAGACTGTATCCTTTACTGAGAAGAGGAATGCAATAAGTCAGCTTACTGGCAGGGAGGGCTGTACGGGTTGATATGATTTGCTGCAGAGCATGTGGACGTCAAGGCCGGTGAGGGGTACCGGATGGGGGGTGGCCACACTACAGGACAAGGAGAGGGTACAATGAGGATCACAACTCTTCAGAGTGAGAGTCAACACCAGAAGATAAGAAGATTCATTAGACCGTGGAGAATGTATCCTTTTGCATCTGGACATTATCAGACCTTTGGGTCCCCCCCCCCCTTCCCATGAATGGCCTGGTCTGACCCCCCCACCCGTTTGGACTGCCCACAAACTCCTTTTGAGACCCAATAGGATGAGGACATCCTCTCCCCATTGTCTTCTGACCAATCACCTGACAAACACCTCTCAGGAGGTGTACAAGACCCGTGTGCCCTGCACAGGTCAGGCAGAATTGAACTGGGCAGAGCTCTCTCTCTCTGACTTCTGTCAAGACTTTTCTCACGAGGGCCTTTGTTTACTCTACTCTGTGAAGCCAGACTGGTAACATCGACTGGTATCGCCAATCTAGATTGAGACACCATGGTGTATTGTAGTCTTTGTTTGATTGAATCATTTCTTATCTTATTAAACGATAAAGAACTTGGTCTGGCATTTAACCTTGTGTTCTTCTCCACCCAAATTAGAACATACACGACAATCGTCGTAAACAACCGAAATGGGCATTTCAAGGTGTTCCGTTAGACGCTCTTGAGAGCTGCTTGTAATTTCATGTTATTTCATTAATCGAAATAATCAAATAAACTATTTGATAAATGACAATTAGCCTACACAAAGGTTTGTGTCCGGGTGAGTAGGTATGGCTGTTTGTGTATGTAGGACTAAGCTATTTGTGTAGGAAGTCATTTCAGGCAGTTTTACCAGCCTCACATCTCAAGCTAGAGACTCTCACTGGTAGAGAGCGTGCCAGGGGAAATAACATTTAGACTGCAGCAAATTAATTTAATAGCACCACATCTCCACTTCTTCATACAAGGGAACTGCTTGAGGAGGCGCTACAAAATGGTAGCGTCTTGCTCTCCAGCCCATCTCCTCTGTCCGGTTGCCGTGTGGGTAAACAGCAGACACAGATCCGTCCTCCGCCCCAGTCAGAGGTTCAGCTGTCATTTGCTGCAAACTCTGACCTATAGCGACAAGCCAGGCTGACACTGATACTAAGCTTTTTACAGTGACAAAGCACTCCGGTGTGTGTGTGCGCGTGTGTACATGAAACTGTGTGTGTGTGTGTGTGTGTGTGTGTGTGTGCGCGTGTGTACATGAAACTGTGTGTGTGTGTGTGTGTGTGTGTGGGTGTGTGTGTGGGTGTGTGTGTGTGTGTGTGTTTGAGAGCACAACGAGGCAGCAGTGAGGGAGCGTAAACAGCCATGTGACAAACACTGCACAGCTCCTGGACAGCACCTCCAGCTAACGGCAGGACTGGGCACAGACACAGACCTCAGGGCTGCTTGAAGAGGCCCTGACCCCCAGCATGGCCGGCTCAATGACTTCCCTGTCCGAGGATCAGGACGAGCCAGGCGGATACAGACACCACTAACTCCTCTCAATCACAACGCTCAATACTTAGCCAGTAGCGCTACACTGTCTCCATTCACCAGTTGCCATAAAACACGTTTTTTTTTTTCTTCCGGTGCACACTCTATGCAAGTGAATGCTTCAGACGATCGCTTTCTTGAGACAGTTCAAAAGGAGCAATTTAATTAAAGCAACCTGAAAATTCAATGAATCAAGCCAGTAGGTCCACAATGTAGAGTGTTGTCTAGTCAATAGGGTGAGGGATGAGCTCATGAGTGATGAAGGAAAGAGAGAGACACGCACACACACCCACACACACTATGACTTTCTCTTCCTCTCTGGCACATCATTAAGTCGGTGCAAATCAATGACTAGGCTATGTGAACTACAGTACTATCAACCAACCACAAGACTGTATCAACTGAAGGCAGAAGAAAGCTTGTAGTCCTAATGTGATATCATGTGGTTGTCCTGGAGTAGGTCTGCTATGCATCTGATGAGCTTATTAGTCCTTCACAGGCCGATGGTGGCTGGCGTTAACAGCTTATGTGGTCACAGTAACATGACACAGGATTGTCCCAGAGTGTGGCTCCTGTAGTCACAGTGTCCTGGCACACTTTCTCCCATCAGTGACAACCCCTTCTCCTCACCTCAGCATCTGACACCTCTGTCTCTTTTCTCCTGCAGACCCCCCTCCTCCGTCCCTGGAGGAATACCCCCCCCTCCCCTGTGCCTCCCAGCAGCCCCTGGGGCAGGATGCAATTAAAAGCCAGCCAGGAGCCCCAGCGTGTGTCACAGGGTCTCAGGTGGGTCCTCCATCTCAGCCCTGAGGTAGGAATCAAGACGGGGCTAAGAAAACAACACGTACGCTTGACAGTGTGTGTGTGTGTGCGTGTTCCTGAATCAACATCCATTCCATCTGGCAGGGTGGTAGAGCATGCAGGCAGTGTGCTCTGCGAGATGGTGTTCAAAGCGACGACTTAGAGGTGCTGATCCACTCGGCCCGATGGAATTCACAGACTGTGCCAGCTCTGTCACACACACACACACACAGCTCTGCTCCGACGTGGACCAATTACAAGGCTGCCCTGACTGCCCTTGACTCGGCTCCCATGTCTCCCTCAACAATCCATGTCAAAACCTCCCGCCCTGGATTTCCATCCTTCTCTCTCTCTTTCTCTTTCTCTCTCCAATTCTCTCTCTCTCTCATTCTCTCTCTTTCTCTCCTCCCTCTTTAGAGGCTCTCTTCTTCTCCTGCCACTGAAATATTTAGCACCTACATTTCAGCACACCTTTAGACTGAAAGCCAGACATGTCGTTTCGACACCGTCTCCCTCTACAGATAAGAGGAGTGATAGACATCTGAGGGGGGGGGGGGGGGGAGAGAGAAGCAGTGTGGTATCTCTCTGCCATCAGCAGTATTAAGACCTCCCTCTGCTGTCGTCCCAGTCCCTGGCTTTCTCGTTTCCGTTGGTAACTTCCCAGTCAGGGTTCAGCGGCTTCCTCTCTCGGGTTCAGGAGTGTTAGCCGCCTAGCGCTGCGCCGAGCAGGTGTCAGGGGAGTTTCCCCTCAATTAAGCTGAGGTAAAGTAATGCCTCTCAGTGGCAGCGCCGTGCATACATTAGTCCTGCTGTCGCTGGGCCGGCCTGACAGGACGGCTCGCTACACACGGCAGACAGACGGGTTTCTACCTCCAGCGCAGGTGAGGGAAATCGTTACAGTTAGCTAGGCTAAACTCAAGGGGGGGGGGGGGGAGCGTTTTCACAGTTGGAAATGTTCTTGAAAATGAGGTCAAAAGTACCCAGTGGAAAATCCTTGTCCAAATACACGCTTGATGCTATACGGGAAAACACTTCACATCCTATGCAAAACACCAATTACAGAGCCGGCCACTGTGACAATCGGTGTGGGGGTCAACTTAGTCATTTTTAACGGGATACAAATGACAGGGCCTTTTCCAAGCAGTCGGAGGAAACCATCAGCAGCACTGTCTGCAAGCCGCCACAGCCGTCCTCTGGCAGGGCTCGTGTAGGGGGGATTGGTGTTTGCTGGCTGCTGGATTGAGAGGGCTGATGATCGATGGCTACATTACCGTGTGTCGGTCCCCTCACCCTGATGAGACGTGTCAATATGAAGAGCAGCCCGGCGTTCCACCACTCTGTACCCCTCTCTGTCTCCAGCTCGCTTTCCCCTCTCTCCAGCTTTAAGACAAGCTCTCTCTCTCTCTCTCTCTCTCTCTCTCTCTCTCCTCTCTCTCTCTCTCTCTCTCTCTCTCTCTCTCTCCCTCTCTCTCTCCCTCTCTCTCTCTCTCTCTCTCTCCCTCTCTCTCTCCCTCTCTCTCTCCCTCTCTTCTCTCCCTCTCTCCCTCTCTCCCTCCCTCTCTCCCTCCCTCTCTCCCTCCCTCTCTCTCTCCCTCTCTCTCTCCCTCCCTCCCTCTCTCCCCCTCTCCCCCTCTCCCCCCCCTCTCCCTCCCTCTCCCTCCCTCTCCCTCCCTCTCCCTCCCTCTCCCTCCCTCCCTCTCTCCCTCTCTCCCTCTCTCCCTCTCTCCCTCTCTCCCTCTCTCCCTCTCTCCCTCTCTCTCTCTCTCTCTCTCTCTCTGCCCTCCTCTCCCCTCCCTCAATAGCTGGGACAATGACGCAACTCTAACAGATGCTGTGTGCACCAAAATTCCCAGGCTCTGTGTGTGTGTGTGTGTACGCGCGCGAGTGTGTGTGTTTCATCAGCGGTGACAGCTTAGCTGCTGTCGAAAGCAAACACGGTTGGCGTAGGTAAAAACGCTCTCACCTTCTAATAAATGTTCAGGTGGTGCCAGGCAGAGTGTGAGGGTGGCTTTGGGGCTGGGCGGCAGAGGGGCTGGGCGGCAGAGGGGCTGGGCGGCAGAGGGGGCTGGGCGGCAGAGGGGCTGGGCGGCAGAGGGGCTGGGCGGCAGAGGGGCTGGGCGGCAGAGGGGCTGGGCGGCAGAGGAGGTGGACGGACGGGGAGAGCGCTCCCTCCAGGCATTAGGAGGTATTATGCTGCTCATGCAGGCTTAGGGAGCTCCTATCATCGCACCTACCCCAGAGGCGTCACAGCCAATCAGTCAAGGGTCTGGGGACCGGGGGGGGGAGGGGGGAGGCGCTTTGCGGAACCACCCATCTTAGGACAAACACCAGACCTCACACTGTGGAGACACGCATGCGCACAGGCGCGTTGCACGTACACACACACACAGGCGTGGACACATGAACACAGCCACGAGCTGTGGAAGCCGATGCAGTTCCTCCCCGTCTCAATGCTCTCCGTCAAGACGAAGGGATAAATAAATGCGTCCGTCTGACGATGGGGAGAAGCTCTCAGGGGCAGCTCATCGACACTACATAACGGCTTGTGATGAAGCCCTCTCCACCTCCCTCATTGGAGCTGGGACACACAGGTCCTATTACCCAGGGTGTGTGAGCGAGTGAGCAAGACAGAGAGAGACAGAATAAGGGGTGGGGGGGGGGGGGGGTCTGCTTTGGAAAATAGGGAGCTTTTTGTTCTGACCCCACAGCTGTCACTAACAGAAGAAAGCCAGTCACCAGCAGCTCATGCAGTCACCTTACAACACACGCACACACACTTACTCACTAGTGCAAGGGGTGGGGGGTGGGGGGGGCAAGACCCTGAGTTTACTGTTGCTATGCACGGCCACATGACAGGAGCCACAGAAACAGAAGGGGGTAGGAAACACTAAGTACGTGATAGTATCAGAGCCCAGCCCAGCCTGAGCCCAGCCAGCCCATTATGACATGCCCTCCACACCATGAATGTCACTCCCATTCACTCCAATCAGGGAACATGTGTGTCCATATCAATCAGCCATTTTGATTCCTGCAGGCTTGCGCTTTGGTTGATCATGGCTAATACGGAATGATGGCGCCAGAGAGTCGACACAGTTTACCTTCATCTGAAAGGTCAAGAGGAACGTGCAATTGGTTTGATTAAACCGCGCTGATAAGGACACCTCTGAATATTCAGCCCTGATTAGGCAGACGCCTCACTGTGGGGTCTGCAGGCAACGTAAAGAGCCGCAGCCTGAGCCCCTAACCCTAAACAGCCCTCAGCCTAGCCCTAACCCTAACCCTCAGCCTAGCGTGCTGTTCAGCTGCAGTGTCCAACCGACAATTAGCTAGCTACCTAGCTATATTCAAAATACATTCAATTAGCTAGCTACCTAGCTATATTCAAAATACATTCAATTAGCTAGCTACCTAGCTATATTCAAAATACATTCAATTAGCTAGCTACCTAGCTATATTCAAAATACATTCAATTAGCTAGCTACCTAGCTATATTCAAAATACATTCAATTAGCTAGCTACCTAGCTATATTCAAAATACATTCAATTAGCTAGCTACCTAGCTATATTCAAAATACATTCAATTAGCTAGCTACCTAGCTATATTCAAAATACATTCAATTAGCTAGCTACCTAGCTATATTCAAAATACATTCAATTAGCTAGCTACCTAGCTATATTCAAAATACATTCAATTAGCTAGCTACCTAGCTATATTCAAAATACATTCTACATTCCATGTCATGTTTTACTACCGCAGGTTCTACATTCTCCTATCGACTCTAAATATGAAATACAAATCATGTTAAACCCTTTCAGACCATCCGAGTCCAATATACAAGCTTAACATGACATTATTGGAGACACAGAGTATAGACTTATTCTTCAGTACAGCCTAAACTCATAGAGCAGGTCTTATCGGAGTGCTACAGATCCTCATCACCCTCAAGGTAACCCTCTCAGGCAAATCCCTGATTGCAACATAAATTAATTGCGCCCAAGACAGGATCACTAAAGACAATAGGCAAACCTTATCTTAAGGCTACACTAATGATAACAATGAGCAGAATGAAAACCTGGGTGTAGCAGCTGAATTGAGGATGATTTGTCTGTGAGAAGGAGACTGGCCACAGAGCTGATCATCAGGGGAGAGAGAGACACACATGAATAAGTGATACACAAAATGGCTCCTCTAATCCCCTTGTGGAGATGCAAGCACTTTTTCCTCATCAGTGAGTGTGATATTTACACAGAAACTGGAGTGCACTCCTGAGAGAGGAGGGAGGGAGGGACGGAGGGAGGGAGCATGAGGAGGGGAGAGAAAGACAGACTAAGAGGAAGGGAAAGAGAGAAATAGGATGGGCTGGAGGAAGGGAGAGAGATAGTTTAGTTGGAGAGGGAGGAAGAGAGAAACGCTGTGTTTGCAAAGGTGTTTAACTAATCCCCAATAGGAAGGTGAAACTGATACCTTTTTTTTTTTTTTTTTTTTTACCAAACCCTGCTTTTCCAGAAGAAGAAATCACAAACATGTCTCATCAGATCCTCCTCTTGTCCTCTGAGAAACGTCAGACACATCTCTCTATCTCCATTCCCTCTCTGCCCCCTCTCTCTCTCTCTCTCTCCCTTCTTCAATATTCTCCCTAGCCTCCTAAAATGCCACACATTCTGTGACAGATGTAGACACCACCACTGACCTAAATCACTCTTTTCCACCACATTAACCCCTATGTTCTACACACACACACACACTTTTCCTTTTACAAAGAGGCTGGCAACAGTTTGTCTTTGATAGTCAATGCAATCATCCACCTGTCTGAATGAGAGCTGCTCTTGAAAAAACACTAAATGTCAAAATCACACGAGGGTGAGGTTGAAGGAGGGGGCTGTTCAGGTTTCCAGGGACCCTCTGGTTATGAGGGACCCTCTCAGGCAAGATGCAGACAAACAGGATGTGAAGTCAACACTGAAAAGAGAGGGACCAGATTCAGGCGGTTTCTCCTCTCTGTCTCAACTTGCATTAAGGCTCAATCCGACATTTTTGAATGCAATAATCATTCATTAAAGATGCAGGCGGGCTTGCGGGGTGCGAGGGTGGTGGCGTAAATGATTCATGATTTGATATCTCTGCTGTATAATAGCTTTCTCCAGGGAGCAGCTTCACTGCAGTGCTGCTTGCTACCTCCTAGTCAGCCAGCCTGATGCTAATGTTGCTAAGGCTAACACTGGCGGAAATGAAGCAGACCTGGCTGCCAGGAAACAGCATGGCCGCTGGACTCAGAGGAGGGCGCAGGAGGGAAAAACAGACTACATTCAAAATCATCTTGTGAAGTGTGTGTGTGTGTGTGTGTGTAAGAGGGGATTTCCTTCTCTCAGGGGAGAAAACATCTAGTGGGGTAGAGTGGGGCAATTTAACAGTCCCACCCACCCTCCAAAACATGTACGTCCACTGTCCGGCCCCTGTCCCCCCCCCCCCCCCCCCCCCCCCCCCCCCCCTCCACCTCTTCCTCGTAGTAAAAGAGGGATAGAGGAGATTAAGGTAGTAACATGTCCGGCCAATCATAACATAGGCAGTTTACTGCTATTTTGCATAAATAAATGCTTTGCACTTAACACCTAATGCATACTAATTCTGAACCATCTACTCCAGAAACTGCCAGACCATGAACCACGTAGCAAGAGAGTGTGTGTGTGTTAGCAGTGTGAACAGTCTCTTTCTCGCTCAGACACACACACACGCAAGCACACATTTTTCCCCATTAATGTTGACGGTAGTCGTGTCGAAAGGTCAAGGCGTAGACCAGAGTGAAAAGGTCAAGCATCATTACTAGACAACTAAATAAACAGCCGCTCCCAATCCCCTCTGCAGCTGTTCACCATGACGGAGTCTCGGGCTCCTCTGATTCTGTCTGATCTGTCTTTATCTCCCTTTTCCTCTGTCTACGCTTCAGACAAACACACACACACGTCACATTAGGACTGTCATATCCTGCCTTGATCCTGATCTCCCTCTGCCAGCTTCTTTATTGCTCTTTGCTTACAGAATCCCAGGGCGGCAGAGGGCTGCTTTAAAGCACATTCATATGAATTGCGACACTAGCCGGAGCGCTAGCAGGGACCAGCAGCCCTGTGCTGCTGCGTGTGTGAGGGATCCCTGTCTGGCAGGGAGCCCTTTGTTAGCGAGGCAGGCAGGGAGACTGCAGCAGGGGGAGCGAGATGTTGAACGACTCCCATTTCATCTCTGGATCAATAGTTTTGTGTTAAAGAATCTCAGTCGTTCTGTCTCTGTAGGAATTCCTGTTTGTGAACGATTGTTGGGTGTAGCTACATTTTTGTGTGTGTGTGTTTGTTTGAAAGGGGAGGGAGGGGGGGTGGCTGAGGAGCTGATGCAACAAAGGAGATTAATTATCAAGCTAGTAACTACATCAGCACCAACACAAACGTGTTTACATTCAAATAATGGGTACACCTTTCCTGGCTGACTTATCTTCCTACTGTAGCGCCTCACGGCTAAGTCTGCCTTTCATGAGCTCAAACTGAATTCAATGGTGTTTGCAACAAAGCAGCGCTAATGAACACGTCACCTAACTCATTTTCTGTCTGTGGCTGCATGGATCTCCCTTTTCTCTGTTGTGTAGTGTGAAATAGGAACACGGTTTCAGCCCGGCATCAGCAGCAATCTCAACCTCTTAGCCCTCGCGCTCCTTCAGGGATAGCACACGGCTGCAGGCATCAAAACCCATGACAGCTACATCTCATTCTTTGCCCCCTTTTCTCTCTCATTCCCTTTTTCATCCTCCGTATTGAGGGACCTGACAGCATATTTAACACTGTTTTTTTCCCCGAACGCTACCCCCCCCCCCCCCCCCCCCCCCCCTCCCCCCCCTCCTTGGGACGATTCCCCCTCAGACTCATCAATGCCCCATTACCAAGTCAAATCAGGTGGTGCTGCAGAGATTTGCTGAAAGCAACACTCCACATACACATACACACACTCGCACGTGTGCACATAGGCACACACAGTCACACCGCCCTCGGAGGATTCATTCAAATAGCCGGGAGGTTTTCCATTAAAGGCTCCACAGGACAGTTAAAAGGGCGTTAGGTGAGGAGAGAGGAGAGAAAAATCACTGCTGGACAAACATTAGTGAGTGATCTACTGGAGAGAGAGGATGATGCTGGACCAACTACGTTAACTGGCCGGGCAGACTCACAACTCCCATGCCCACTGGTTACACAACATCTTTTTTATTTATTTCAAGAGTCGCAAGACAATCTTCATCCAGACCTGTCAATTCCTGCACCCCCTCAACCACGACCCCCCCCCCCCCCCACGAAACCCTGCCTCCACAACCGAATTCCCAGAGAAGGTCACGTGTACCTACTTGCTTTCACCATCTCTAATGGCGAGGAGCCGGTCAGCGTGGTGAGGTGAAGGAGCTCTCGAGGTGTGAGAGTAAAGTGAGACAAAGACAAAAGACGTGTTCCTTTCATTCTCTCATCCCCCCCCCCCCCCCTCGGAGCTGTGGTGGCGGCGAGTCCCTCAGCAGCTGCATAGGCCAGACAACAGGCCTCGGGGGGGGGGGGGGGGGCACTCTGCATTGTTTTGTTTTCTTACAGGTTTTTCTCCGAGTATGCTGTTGATTAGGAGGAGACGACGGAGGAGTAGAAGCTAAACACAAAGAGAGAGAGAATGAGACGGAGAGAGAGAGAGAGACGGAGAAGGAGACGGAGAGAACAGAAATCCAGAGAAAAGATGGAGGAGAGCAGGAGTAGGACAGAGAGAAAGAGACCTACCCAGGTGTTTGTAAGCAGCAAAGGTCTCAGGCTGGCAGACTGAGTGGGCGACAGCCTGGAGTGAAAAGTAAAACGCCAGCTGTCCAGAGAATGATTGGGCTTTCATTACAGTGCAGTACAGAGAGACGAGAGGCAAGCACAGCCGGATGGGTGCTAGCTCACCAAGCGTCTGACAGTCCATTTTATGTTTGCAGATACAGATCAGTACTGACAAAGGCTAAACAAAGACTGCCTGAGAAAAAACTGTAAGAATAGACAACAACCTCAACAACACTGGGTGCAGATTACCTGAGGTGCCATCCAAGGGTACAAGAAAATATACATAAGAACTACTAAACAAACAACAAAAAAAGCCAGTGAGAAACTATTTATGACATATCTCCACTCGATAGTTTAGGAATTACTTTCACTGAGCCGTTTGAAAGCCTGCAGCCTTTTTTGGACAGAAGAGAAAGGGGGGGGGGGGGGGGGGGATCAGGAGGCCGCACATCAGTAAGTTAGACTAAGTGACAGGGATTCAACAGTGAGTTGATTTGCCCCATTTATGAGAGCAAAGAAACCATATCAGAAAGTAGAAGTGTCGTGGGAGCACGAGACAGGGGAGAACACGACGAAAAGAAGGCCTCCTCTTCTTCCTCTACAGGACTGTCGATCCCTCCAGGCACCTGGAATACTTTGCACAACAAAGGCCAGAGCGCACAGAGGACGGCCTCGCACGGATCCAGAGCGCGCAGAGGACGGCCTCGCACGGATCCAGAGCGCGCAGAGGACGGCCTCGCACGGATCCAGAGCGCGCAGAGGACGGCCTCGCACGGATCCAGAGCGCGCAGAGGACGGCCTCGCACGGATCCAGAGCGCGCAGAGGACGGCCTCGCACGGATCCAGAGCGCGCAGAGGACGGCCTCGCACGGATCCAGAGCGCGCAGAGGACGGCCTCGCACGGATCCAGAGCGCGCAGAGGACGGCCTCGCACGGATCCAGAGCGCGCAGAGGACGGCCTCGCACGGATCCAGAGCGCGCAGAGGACGGCCTCGCACGGATCCAGAGCGCGCAGAGGACGGCCTCGCACGGATCCAGAGCGCGCAGAGGACGGCCTCGCACGGATCCAGAGCGCGCAGAGGACGGCCTCGCACGGATCCAGAGCGCGCAGAGGACGGCCTCGCACGGATCCAGAGCGCGCAGAGGACGGCCTCGCACGGATCCAGAGCGCGCAGAGGACGGCCTCGCACGGATCCAGAGCGCACAGAGGACGGCCTCGCACGGATCCAGAGCGCACAGAGGACGGCCTCGCACGGATCCAGAGCGCACAGAGGACGGCCTCGCACGGATCCAGAGCGCACAGAGGACGGCCTCGCACGGATCCAGAGCGCACAGAGGACGGCCTCGCACGGATCCAGAGCGCACAGAGGACGGCCTCGCACGGATCCAGAGCGCACAGAGGACGGCCTCGCACGGATCCAGAGCGCACAGAGGACGGCCTCGCACGGATCCAGAGCGCACAGAGGACGGCCTCGCACGGATCCAGAGCGCACAGAGGACGGCCTCGCACGGATCCAGAGCGCACAGAGGACGGCCTCGCACGGATCCCCTGACAAAGAGGAGGCCCAAAAGGACACGTTCACAGGTAAATAGTCAGGAGAGCTGCCAGGAAAGATGCAGCCAGTTCAGGTTTCACACTCCCTTTCTCTCTCACACACACACACACGCGCGCACACACACGCGCGCACACACACACACACGCACGCAGTACTGCCACACAACACTAAAAGGAGTCCTCACCCTGGAACCATGGAAAATGGCTCAATTCTAAGGAACATAAACATGACCTGATTCCATTAATCCCTGTAAATAACGACAGAAGGCTTTTGAGGAAGGAGTCGGGTGACAGGCCATGGATTTGAAAAGCAACACTTAAGGACAACAAAGAGAGACAACTTCAGTGTCATCAGAAAACACTGTCGCTGATCTGAGAAATCAATGATGGGGACATCCATGCTTCTCTCTCCCTTGTATTCTCTCTTGACTCCCCCAACCGTGCCCCCCCCTCCCAAACACACCACAAAATGTATAACAAAAATATACATGAGCATTGATAACCATCACAGGGGCGGGCCATCTCTTCAACTTTGACACCACCAGGCAAATTAGTTTCTCTTTCTCCATCGATGGAATGGGTTTGTGGGGGGGGTCAAAGGAGGGGGAAACAACCTAAGGAAAGCAAGTCAGAGCAGAGACGAGAGAGTGAGAGTAGGAGAGAGGGTTGGGGGATTAAGAGTTGGAGGCTGTGTGTGTGGTGGTGGTGGGGGGGGGGGGGGGGGGGGGGTGCTATGGACCGAGTTACAGGAAACATATCACGTCTTCATTAGAGCAGTGTCTAGCGTGTGCCTAGCGTGTGCCTAGCGTGTGCCTAGCGTGTGCCTAGCGTGTGTCTAGCGTGTGTCTAGCGTTTGTCTAGCTAGCCAAGCACTGGAGTCGGCCTCGCCGTCCTCACACTTCATTAGGATTTCTTCTTGAGCCGCTTTGTGCCGGGGCCGCTTGGTGTCGGGGCCGCTTGGTGTCTGGGCCGCTTCGTGTCGGGGCCGCTTCGTGCCGGGGCCGCTTGGTGTCTGGGCCGCTTCGTGCCGGGGCCGCTTGGTGTCTGGGCCGCTTGGTGTCGGGGCCGCTTGGTGTCTGGGCCGCTTCGTGTCGGGGCCGCTTGGTGTCTGGACCGCTTGGTGTCTGGGCCGCTTCGTGTCGGGGCCGCTTCGTGTCGGGGCCGCTTGGTGTCGGGGCCGCTTGGTGTCTGGGCCGCTTGGTGTCGGGGCCGCTTGGTGTCTGGGCCGCTTCGTGTCGGGGCCGCTTGGTGTCTGGGCCGCTTCATGTCGGGGCCGCTTCGTGCCGGGGCCGCTTCGTGCCGGGGCCGCTTGGTGTCTGGGCCGCTTCGTGTCGGGGCCGCTTGGTGTCTGGGCCGCTTGGTGTCGGGGCCGCTTGGTGTCGGGGCCGCTTGGTGTCGGGGCCGCTTCGTGTCGGGGCCGCTTGGTGTCTGGACCGCTTGGTGTCTGGGCCGCTTCATGTCGGGGCCGCTTCGTGTCGGGCCGCTTGGTGTCTGGGCCGCTTGGTGTCGGGGCCGCTTCGTGTCGGGGCCGCTTGGTGTCTGGGCCGCTTCGTGCCGGGGCCGCTTCGTGTCGGGGCCGCCCAGCGTCAGGGAGGATGTGGAGGCTTGATTGCCTTTTATTTGCAGAGCTAACGCCGCCTCCGTCTCTTCATTAACCAGAGATCCAGACGATTTATGGCGCTGCGGCAAACATCCATTTCAATAATTACACCTAAACTGTTAGCGTGAACGCAACAAAGCAGTTTCATCTTCCCCTTCAAACCTGCCCACCCCCAATCCTCCACCCTCCACCCCTGGCCCCATCTCCTTCCATAGATCTGGGTCTTCCTGAGAAGTGTCATGGGCATTGTAAGCCTGTCACACTTTGCACTCAGAACCGATGACTGAGGAGAATCGGCACCCACCGCGCAAGTAAAACCATTGACATGGTAGCACACGACCAATTGAGACCAACCCTTCTGCAGAGCCACTGCATGAAATCCACTCTTGAGCACCATCATCAATTAATATGTTGTTCAACAGAGCAACATTGGTTTGCATCAGTGCTTAGGGCTAATACTCTCAATGAGGACTGATTACTGGACTCCCTGTAAGCCCTAGTACTGCATACCAAAAGAACAATAACAACCTTGTTAAGCCAACCCTATTCCCTGCTGTACAATATGGCAATTTGCCCTTAGAAATATGATTCACTTTTAAAATGGATTCAAACAGCCTGAATATTTGAGACAGACGTGAACAATGGTCTGACACAATAGACCTAATTGTGATGGCTACAAGATCCCTAACGCTTCAGATCCACCACTGGAACACTTCCATTTGAATAAAATCAATAATTGTGTTGACTTGAACTGCATTGCCTCCCCGTCTCCTCATCTCACTTGCTAATGTTTCTTTCATGAGCCAGCCGAGCGCTGGTGACATTATAGATACAGCACTTTGCCAAATCCCCAAAGGATCCCTACAAACGGTTGGCGTAAAACACAATTAGTCCAGCCCATATGGCTGCTTGAGGAGACCAGTCCTCCCTGCTTCCCCTTATAGGTTCTCTAAACCTTTTCTTTTCATCAACGGTTCAATCTCACAACAGCCACTACACTGGTTCTCACAGGGCAGCCTGGCCTTTAGAAGGCTTTGATAGAGTTATCCTTTCTGAAATGAGTCGAGGTAAATACATCGACTCGGCCAGGCCAATAGCCTGATCAATATCTGCTTCATGGTGATTAATAGCTGATATTAGATGATGAGAAGTTTTTATGTGAGGGGGAGAGTTTCTTCCTCAATTAAACCATCAACCCTATTGACCGCTTGGAGCCCCTCGTTTGACTGGCTGTATTTGTTAATGGGATGACAAAATGGGAGCGCGGGCCCGGGCGGGCCGCAGCCAGACGTGTTGTTGACTCGAGGTGAGCTGAGATATGCAGGGCGTTAGCCATCATCCACTGCTGCTCTGTCCAAGCCAACAAGCGCTTCCCATCCCCAGACAAGCAGACACCTTTTACTGAACAGAAGCAAACAATAACAGCTTGAGGCAACAGATTTATTACAAATTGATCCATTAGATAGCACTGCTGTGCTCTATTCTCCTCCCCTCTCCTCCCTCCCTCCCTCCCTCTCTCCATTCTCCCTCCCTTCACTCAGAGAGCCTTTCCCTGATAGCTGCAGCCATGTGTTAAACTGGGAGTGCTACGGTGACAAACATCCGCCTGATCCACACACTCACACCTCATCCTTTCCCCTCCGCCCACCGCAGAGCCCAGGCCGAGCGAACAACATGTCCCTCTTAGAGCGAGTCGACCCCCGCGGCTCAGCACCTGAGGCAGCGTGGCCGGAGAGAGGGGCCGGCCTCCACCCTGACAAGGGCGAGCAAGGACAGAGACACGGGGAGTGTGGGGCGCTCGGCGGCGATAAGGTCAATTTATGAGCGCGAGTTGATAAGGGAGTCCAACTCCGTGCGGGTCATTTCCTCATGACCGGTATGGAGCCGAGCGGGTTGGGCTCTCATGTGTTGCCCCGTTAACGCATCTGTCACTGTTGTCCTCGCTCTGCGGCACCACGGCCCTGTGCTGCAGGCATGCACACACACACACACACTAACTCACACACTATCTCACTCACACACTATCTCACTCACACACTAACTCACACACACACTAACTCACACACTCACACACACACTAACTCACACACACACACACTAACTCACTCACACAATCGCCCACACAGCTCTGTCTTGACCGCTTTATGACCGAATCCAGAAAGACACTTCCATACCAGCATGAAAGGGCCTGGTGTTTAGACTTCCTTCTGTGATACAATAGCCTCAGCCACACATGTCAGGCCTTAGCCAAAGCACAGGCCTATTAAAAGAAGACGCTTACAGACGAGCTACAGTTCTCCAGCATGCAGGAATCTAATGAGAAAATGAGTGAAATGATCGCTCTTTCTGCATGGACGAACCGCAAAGGAGAAATGTAGCCTTGTCTGATTGTTTGCCAGATTGCTATGTGTCGCCGGCATCTTTCTTATTGATCCCTCTCTCTCTCTATGAAACGAATCAATTAAATACACCGCATCATTCAGCAGCTGCTCGCACACACGTACGCACACACAGGCTCCCTAATAATTACTGATTAGGTATTGATTATTATTCATCTTTAATTAGGTGTCGGGAAACTGTCGGGCCAAGTCTTTACACCTATCTGTCATTTTAGGTCTTTCGCGACAACAAGATGAATTGGACGTAAGGCAGGTGGAGAGGAAGAGGGCATTTACACTGCTGTGTATCGACACCACTAAACCAATGTTTATTTCGCCTGCCCTGTGTCAATACATCAGATAGGAGAAGCCCCTCCCCCTCGAATGTCTTGAGAGGCTTTACTATCATGCAGTAAAACGGCCCAACAGATGCGTCTTCCACAGAGCGTGACCTCAGGTGCAGTTCTGCGGGAGGCTACGGCGCTCTGATAGGCTACCCGACTGCTCGGATCCTGTCGTACTGTCATCTGTATTCACTCCTACAATTCCCCTCACTTCATCAACAGTTGACAGATTCTAGAAAGACAGCAGACTGCAAAATAGACCGTTGGCTTGTGTCAACAATACCGTGTGTGTGCTTTGCTTCTGTTGACAGAACCGTGTGAGCGTGGGCTATATGTTTGGCTTCTGTGCACAGCGCCGTGTGCTTGTGTAGTAGGTGTGTTCAGACGGGCGTGTGCAGCAGTGGTAAAGGGAGTCATAAAGCCGCTGTAATATTGCAGGAGTGTCTGCATTACAAGCCTCTCCAGGCAGCAGCGGGGGTGGGGGGGGGGGGGGGGGGGGGGGGTGGTCTTTGTAAAACACTGGTGTGCATTGTGTGCGTTTCTGCACCACTAGCGCCATGCCGTGTCATTACATGAGGCAATCTCTTACCTAATCAGCACTGACACACACAGCGGCTCCACACACAGCGCTCCCCCGCTCTGCCCAGGGGGGCTGGCGCTGACACACACCATTTCATTTGCCTCTTCCACCGAGAGGGCCAACGGACAGATCTCTTGACTAACGGCCGTTTTGTTGAATACGCCCGAGCCGCATAGCACGGACCCAGGTTGCTTGATTGCCTTTCTTACGTTTCACATGAGGAATTCTCTCTGCTCGGGTCCCTCCCTTCACTCAGGCCTCGCACACGTCACTGTCACTCTGCTCATCTGGAATCGCCAGGGGCAACGGCTTGTACTGCTTACAAGCCATCACTCAGAGACAACGCTGGAATGAAGCGATAGGCTCAAGACTTCAGTTACACTCACTGTTGGATCAACTAAAAGGCTGCAGGAAGAATAGGCTGCTGTCTATTTCCTCACATCTGAATCACATCACAACAAGCCCAGCGCTGGGCTAAATTTGTGCTGAAAGAACATGGATAATCAAGTTAGATGGGTCTCCCACTAAATAATACGTGTTAAACGTGACCGCAGACCACGAGGGGATCTTCAATCACGTGGCTTTCTTATTCCGAGGAAAACCAGATCTGATTCCGGCGTCAGGACACCTGCATGTTGCAAGACCCTCTGGGTTAGTAAACATATACAGCCATTAGTGATAGCATCGCCCCGCACCAGCTGTATGCCAACAGGACAACCTCGGCCAGCCCCTTATCAAACGAGATAGGATGCAGCTGCAAGCCTCGTCTTGCATCTCCTGTTATGAGAGGTGAGGGGAAGCTGTCAGGGAACACAAGACACATCCACCATCTCACCTCAGACAGGGAGAATTCAAGGAGAGAGAAAGAGAGATGAGGGTGGGGTGGGGGCGCGAGGGGGAGAAAAAAAACAGTGAGCTTGTCTCCTTTCTGCTAGTGCGCTTACCCTGCGTGTGTCAGCCCAATATCTTAAAACAACACATGCAAGGCTCAGCTACAGCCAATTACCCTGCTTTTGGCACGCGCAACTGAAAAACATCTTTGGAGAACAATACGAGAGCAGGCTTGTTGTGCCTGCTGTCAGTAAGTGCTGACAGATTGTTACTTTTAATGAATATACGACACTTCAAGGACCCATCAAGAGGTCTTTGAGAGAACGTTGTTCCCTTGTCCAGAGCATTAATTTCCTCTGTAACCAGATTCACTGAAATGGATTTCAAACACGTGCCGGAAGGGGAAAACAAATAAAATCATTCAGACCGAAACTCTCTCCGACATGTCTAGTGCTGGCTTTCATACTGGCGTTACAAAGCCTCACAAGAACTCGCAGAAAGAACAAGTGTGTGTGTGTGTGGCAGATTTCACTGTTGATAAATAAGCCACGTCTGAAATCCACTGCCTTGTTTGGCAGGAGACGCTCTGATCCTGACCTGATCTGACCCTCAAACAACTAGGACTAACTGACTTTCATGGCGCCGTCATGTTTCACTGGTAAAATAGCTGACATTTAAGATCCGTAAAATCTCACAACAAAAATGACCAGGCCCAGGCCTACTGGTTACATCTCCCCTGACTAAAACAATAACCATCTTAGAAGGGTGAAGAATGCTTCTTTCAATAGAAAAACCGCCCAGTGGATATCATCTCATTCACGGTAACAAAATAACTCACTGGAGCCTTCAACTGGGCCCAGGCATAATAGTGTTGGAATCTTTGATGATAATGTGTGCAGCTGAAGGTAAGATTCTCTGTGGAGGGAATCTAGGTGAAAGACAGCAAGAGCTGACATTCCAGCTCAGCATGAAAACATTGAATTCTCAATCCTGCATATTGACAAATCAGCCAACAAAGAGGAGCTAGCACAGCACAGCAAACAGGCAGGATCTCACCGGGGATGGGCCCTCAGCTTGTCTGATACTTCAGAGCAGCAGGCAATGTCTTCCACTTGCCACAATTCTTGTCGCTCAAATCAATCCTTAAGCAATTCCTAACCACCCCCCTCGGGTAAATCTCAAGCCTTCTCCATATCAGAGAACCTCAAACACTCGTCAGATGATTCTTATTCCGTCAGAATCAAACCCCAGACATTGCCAAGACGCATCATTCTCGAAACCTACTGCGCTGCATCATCAGAGGCCTGTTTGATTGTTAAAAGGGAAATCAATGTATTGTAATGGAACGTTGAGCAGGAAGTTGTCTTGAGCAACAATTATCAAATTGACAGAGTTATTCAAGTGTTCTAGCTATCTAGATCAACCTCACTGCTGAATACAGATTGAGTAATTTGATGTCAGAATACATGCCAAAATGCCATTAGATTCCTTCATGGTGCAATGACCTGAAAATAGAAGATTGATAGACTGTTTTGTCTAAGCTCAAATCAACACCGGATATTTGAGCAGGGTCTCGGTACCACCAATCATTATTAATTATTTCAAATGAAAAAACTACCACAGACAAAAAAGCAGTCTATCAAAGATATCTCCAGACAGGTAGTTGCACAGGTTGCTATCAATTTTGTAAAACTACCTCCTACCTGAATACTTCTTCCCTCCTAGCAACATCACAAGACAAACACAACAAAGCATGATAGGCATGCTGCTGCTCGTCATGAACATTTATATCTGACATGATGGATAGCTGTTAGACGAGCTCAATCAGAACGTCACATCAAACAATGTGGGATTACGCTGGCAACTGCATACGTGAAACATTTTCAAACTAGAAACAGTTGATACTATGTAGCACTGGATCAAATTGCTAACAGCAAACAATGTGTCTAGAAGCATTCTAGCTGCTAACGTTAGCAAGTTAGCTGATGCGTCTAGCATGCTAGCTAAAACTAGTACTAATCAACCAACGTTAGTGTTGCTGATTGTGACAAACCAGCCTAGGTACTAGCTACACCCCGTCAGAACACCTTGGTTCAAATGTAGCCACGTTATCTAGACCAGAAGTTTTTTCCCTCAAAACAATGTAGCAAGATCACTACCACCGTAGCTTGCTACCCACCTAGCTAGCACAGCTAAGGACTAACGCTAGCATTGCTGCAACCGCACTGCTAGCTAGCAGCTAGTCACCCGCCCCTATCCACGCTAGCTAGCTAATGCTAACTACATTGGCTAATTCGTTGTCATCAACTGCAAGAAAGTGACACATCCAGCTAATTCATAAGACTAGCTACCTATGATAGCATCGCTAACACTAGCTATATTTTATTTGTCAACATTTTAGCTAGCACTAGTTACATGATGTACACAACATTACAGCATTGCTAGTTAGCTTGCAACACTTACCTTAAAAATCTTGTTCTACAACATCTGTGATTTGTTTGAGATATGAGGACTGCAACAACAAACAATAGCACACACGGGTAGCAAAGCCAAGCACCGCAACCACTGGGGGAGTAGTCAGATGCAAGCCACTTGACTTCACTTGTGTGGCTTTTTTACTTGAAATTCGCAACTGACCACGTTTGCTAATGCTGTCATAAATAATGGAGCACTGAGTAAAGAGGGAGTAATCTGTGTCAGGATGTTTTTCCTTCAGGTATAAAGAGGCACAGACAAGTGAGAGAACCTCAGCATGACAGCTCTCGCCTTCTTCATCTTTGATGAAGGTATAGGCTTTCTCTTTCTACTGGTAAACTACTGTCATCTACCGAGCAAAATATGTACATTCTAGCAGCAACGTTGTCTTCAAACAATCGAGTGTCTACCGCCATCTAGTGGTAGTAGTGTCTACTCCGGCGTCTGGTATGTCCTTTTTTTATCTCTTACATTATCAAATGCAAAATGTTGACAAACTATCTCTGTATGCCTTCTTTGTATATTGAATTTTAGCGTCGTCTTTTTTTCCTAAGCAGAATATAAGTTAACTGCAAAGCTTTTGTGGTCAACTTCTTACGAAAGGTCCAACCTCTCCATTAGCGAAACTAAGAAAAAACTAACAAGATGTGAGGGACAGACGTTACCACCAGGGTGATTCAAGGAAATACATAGTCAGCCATGTTTAAATAAGAAAGGTTTTCGTTAACTGCATTAAATCAATTTAAAATGCTCTAATTTAGAATCTTCAAAAAACGCCCATCCCAATGCCAATCGGTGTACTTTTAGCTAGCCCTATGATATAAACTGTGGTTAGGTGCAACTGCTACTTGCAGGTCCATACAAATAAATATTCAGTAATTACCTGGTATGGCACAGAATCAACTAGCAATCACCTAGGGCTAGTGAAAAGAAACATTGCCCCACACAGCAATAACTCACATGGGCCTCAAAGCAGTCATGGATCCATTTACCTACAGGAGGCCAAAAATGGTGCCTCTTACTTCAGGTTATGTTTCTACTTTCTACTGCCCCTCAGTGGCACTCCTGTTACAGCACTTACTCACAGGAGGTCATTTGTGTCCCTTGTATACTGTTGACTAAAACTACATTTAAAAAACTTCCCACAATGTTTCCGTTTCATCAATCATACATGATGCGTGTGATTAAAAGTGGAACATCTATAGCGAGTTAATATCCTCCCTTTTAATGACATCATAGCCGACACATAATGTAAAATCTTACCAGTTCACAAGGAATTCCTGGTCTGTGTGTCCATGATCTGGCCTGACAAGGAACAATGAAAAGGCACAGACACTAGAATATCTTGTCCATTTCATATGAGATTGTTTATTTTGAATTCCGCCAACGCTTACAGTAACACTAAAACTCATCAGAGGCGACACATTGCACATATGGTACTCTTATAACTGCTCAAAGCAGCACAGTACTAAACTTACAGTAGCTCTTCACTAGAATACTCAGAAGATAACCAGATTCACTACAACTCACAAGAAGCAAAAACAAAGCTCTCTCGCGCGATACACGGACACAAACAAATAGACCAGTACCAATTGGGTAGCCAAAGCTTAGTAGAGGATGGGTGGTACAATGTGGACAACAAGGAAATACAGGTTTCAGTACCACAGACCACAGACTTGGAACCTTGGATTTCACTGCCGATCCACCTTCCCTCCAGACAGGGGGAGCAACCTAGCGTGGCTAATGTATGGGCAGTATTCACCATGGAAACAGACAGGCCCGAGGCAGGTGAACTATTTAGATTGGGTGCCTGAAGTTCTGGCCAGCGAAGCGGGCCTTGTCGCCAAGCTCCTCCTCAATCCTGGGATAGAGAAAAGAGAAAAACAAACTATTCGTTAACTAGTTATAAGAATGTATTGAAGATTATATATACACAGGTTTAGTGATTATCATTAAATCTTTGAAGAGATAAAAGTCAGTTCTCACCTGAGCAACTGGTTGTATTTGGCCAGACGCTCAGATCGGCAAGGGGCACCAGTCTTAATCTGGAGATGCACAACATTGATATGATATAAGATATTGGCAATCTAAAATCTCAGTCAGTAGCATTTACAAAAGGCATCGAAGATGGGTTACCTGTCCAGTGCAGAGCCCAACCACCAGGTCAGCAATGAAGGTATCCTCTGTCTCACCAGAGCGATGGCTGACCATCACTCCCCAGCCATTAGACTGGGCCATCTTGCACCTGAAAGTACAATACAAATCCATTAGCCGGTGCTGCTAACATAGGATATAATACTGGCGCGAAATCGGACACCACCGGACACTTACGCCTGCAGGGACTCTGTGACGGAGCCGATCTGGTTGACCTTGAGCAGCAGACAGTTGCAGGCCTTCTCATCCACACCCTTGGCGATGCGCTTGGGGTTGGTCACTGTCAAGTCGTCACCCACCACCTGGATGCTGGTGGATGCCGTGAAGTTGGACCACGCCGCCCAGTCATCCTGGTCAAAGGGGTCCTCAATGGAGACCACTGGACCCAAAACATGTGTGTGGGAGGGAGACTTAGTCATGTTGAAAGACCCCTCCCCCTCCTAAATTCTTTGTTCAAGTGTCTCTAGGGCAACGCAGTAAGATGTTGGATGTAGTTCTGACTGACGAAATTGTGACTTATTGGTGTATATACTGTGTATGAGTGATTTGCCTGTGACTTCCTATGTGGTATTATGCTGATAATAGTTGTTGGTATTTGTTTTGTATTACAGGGCTTACAGGTATTACATTATAAAAATGACTTCCATTCAAAACAAATCACTCACTTTTAAATAAATGAATTACCCAATAAATCATTCAATTAACTGCATCCATGCTGGCGCACACTAGCCCTAAAGCCAAGTTCCAAAGCCCCTTAGACACACCCCAGCGAGTGAAGGATAGACCAGACTTGCACACCCCTCCAGTGATCTTCCTGGCCTCTGAGAGGTAACAGAATGAGCCAAACGTTGGCAGTAATGGGGATGACTGAGTGCTTGGAAACAGACCTGGGTAATCCTTGACAAAGCTCTTGTACAGGTCGGCCAGCTGGTCAGGACTGATGTAGCGGCTGGGGTCGTCAGGGGACTTGAAGTCCAGGTCGTACTTGCCCCCCTTATAGAACTCAGAGGCAGCCACGTCCATGCCGATGACGATCTTGTCAGTGTAGCCGGCTTTGGCGATGGAAGTCTTCAGAAGTTCCAGAGCTGGGAAGTAAACATGACCATTAATAAAGCAACTATTTTGTAGGTTGTTAATGAACATCAAATCCCTTATATGTCATTAGCATTCCAATGAGACATCAACATTGTTTAGGTGCACAAGATACATCAAAACAGCTGCACCTTATGATCACATACAGTACCAGTCAAAAGTTTGGACACATTTTTCCATTTGTGTCCAAACTTTTGACTACTCTATGTGATCATAAGGTGCAGCTGTTCTGATGTATCTTGTGCACCTAAACAATGTTGATGTTTAGGTGCACAAGTGTATGTCCTGTATGTCTATAGGAATATAACTAGCTAGTGATTTGTTTAAAAAAAGGGCATCCACGCTCAGATTACAGTACTTGCACAAGTACTGTAAGCTTCTGTTTAAACAATCTATGGTCACCTGACCTGCCTTCTGCCCCACTGGGGCATTTGCCATATCACTATCTTGATCTGTAACTGAGCCAATATGCAATGGATTCAGAGGCTTAGAGTCCAAGCCTTAATTTGGAAAGCATCTGTCAGCACTAAAGGGACATTCCAGTCCAGAGAGCTCCCTCACCAGGCCATGTCTCAGGCCAACAAGATAGTGCTGGGGGAGGGAGGGAGAAAGGGAGGGAGGGGAGGGGAGGGAGGGAGGGGAGGGGAGGGAGGGAGGGAGAAAGGGAGGGGAGGGGAGGGAGGGAGAAAGGGAGGGGAGGGGAGGGAGGGAGGGAGAAAGGGAGGGGAGGGGAGGGAGAAAGGGAGAAAGGGAGGGGAGGGAGGGAGGGAGGGAGGGAGGGAGGGAGGGAGGGAGGGAGGGAGGGAGGGAGGGAGGGAGGGAGGGAGGGAGGGAGGGAGGGAAGGAGGGAGGGAGGGAGGGAGGGCACATACTGTAGATAAAGCACTGGGGAACTAAGAATGCAAAGCTCAGTAGATAACACATTACGTTCCTTAAAAACATCCTCAGCGAGTGTGTTTTTCTCAGAGTTGAACCTACATTTCTTAATTGAGGAACTATTCTTCACTTTATTTTTTCACTAAAGTACTACCATTGCTAAATCACGTTGGTGTTGGCCCAACTTCCTCCCGTCTATTGGACGGGTGCCATACTGTTTTAGCATCGCTCTGCTGAACGCTTTCCTCCTGGTGCCCTCTCACCTTCCTTGTTCTCCAGGATGTTGGGTGCGAAGCCGCCCTCGTCTCCTACGTTGGTGGCATCTTGGCCGTACTTCTCCTTGATGACATTCTTCAGGTTGTGGTAGACCTCGGCACCAATGCGCATGGCATCCTTGAAGGAACTGGCCCCCACTGGCAGGATCATGAACTCCTGCATGGCCAGTTTGTTGCCGGCGTGGGAGCCTCCGTTGATGACGTTGAAGGCCTTCAAAGAGGAACGTTTGAGGGTCAAACAGAAGAAAGGTTTGGATGACGATGACTGGAGGGACATTCGTGTTCAAGTGGCCTTACGGGGACAGGGAGGATGACTTCTGGGTTGCCAGCGAGATCAGCTATGTGGCGGTAGAGGGGAACGCCTTTCTCTGCAGCACCAGCCTTGCACACAGCCAGGGACACGCCCAGGATGGCATTTGCACCGAACTTAGCTGATGGGAGATGACAAAAATGTAAATAAATAGTACACTAAAACGATCATGTCAATTATTATTATTTTTCAACCTCAACACTTATTTTGTGCACCAAACTATATATTAAGGTATTTGTCATATTTGCACTGAAGTCACATCCAGTAAATCCATTTGAATTACGTCAATTAATGACCTCAACTGAACACAAAGCTTACACTTGTTCTCTGTGCCATCCATGTCCAGCATCAGCTGGTCAACCTTCTCCTGCTCCAAAACGTTCACACTCTGTACATGGCATAGGTGACATTTATTAGGCGTGAATAACAACAAACCCAGCAGAAGATTAGTTCAAACCAGTTAATGCAAACCACCAGCCTCCAATAGTTTTTAATTGACACACAGCCTCCCAAGGCCTGGCCACAGTGTAAAGGTCCTACCACTGCTATAAGGACCACTGCATTTATTACAACTCTGTGGTTACATATGTAACATGAGTACAATATATCCAGTAAACTTAATGCAATACACAGGCAGACTGAATTGCTGTGTTTGGCAGTTAACTTCATTCAACTTTGTGTCTTACCGTTTTTATTACAATTTAAAAAGTAATAGAATCTACTTCCAGGGCAAACTAAGATGACTAATATGACAAGTGTAAAGGCCCGTCCACATCAAAAACGATCACTATAACTATAAAGGTTTAAGAATCGTTCTATATTTGAAAAAACAGAAGTCCACACCACAACGATAACGACAACTATATAGCGGAACAATAATGTTGAGATCACTTTCATATCTTTTTCCCAGCTGATGAACGATAAAACATTGACAATCAATCAGAATCCATCTGAATTTAAAGCGCCCGCACATTTGAAATGGAAGACAACATTCCGATAAGCTTATAGTCGAGGTTGGTGTGGACACAAATATAGTTATCGTTAACAGTTCTTGGTGTGAACGGGCCTTAACACCTCACAGGTTTTGACACTTTCAGGTTAGTCACACAATAAATGTTCCTACCTTTCTAACCAATGCAGGTGCAATAGTTTTATTGATATGATCAACAGCTTTAGAGACACCTGCAAGGGACAAGCACACCATCACTGACCCAGAGAGTAGAAGGCCAAGCAGAACAGGCACCACAGACGATCACAGAGCAGCCCAAGTCTACTTGGCAGTAAAACGCTTCATTAACTATGAGGGAATCTTTGGAAGGCATATAAGGTAGAATCTACGATACAATACAATCATGGTTCTTCAGGAGATCTGTGATCGTCTATTGGTGCCTACAGGTTAGTTTTCAAAAACAAAATCCACTCCACATGCTGTTGTAGACTAGAGAACACCCCTGCTGTTTTACTTGTGTTATTCCACACTCATTTACCTGGTTACACAAAGCTGGAGCCAAGAACTCATTTATATATTTAACAGCTCTTTTCACCCCTGACAGAGGAGGAGAAAGATATGAGGTGTCAGACACAAAGAAGGATGGAAGGCCAGAAAAGTACGGGAAATGTACAGAGGGAGTTGAAATGGAAACCCATTGGTTGACTGGAACGTTACAAGAGCTCTTCTCAAACAGACTGTGTGAATACTCCGAGTCGTACCTTTGCCCATGTAGCGTGTCTTGTCATTGTCACGCAGTTCCAGAGCCTCATAGATGCCAGTGGAGGCCCCGCTGGGAACTGCAGCTCTGAACAGACCTGCAGGACAGACGCAACACAACATTGAATGATGCTAACTGATCCTGTATTATTTTGTGAAAAGGTATCCCTGCTCACAGATACCCTATTCTTATTCACTGATCTAAGAGTTTACAAATTTTCAAACAAATGAATAAATAAATATAAGCATTTGAGAAAACCCAATGTGTTCTTGTAACTGGATATAATGGCTGCTGTGTAAGTTCTTTGTCTGCTGGGGGAGACAGAGAGCTGCTGCGATGCGGTGTGCTGTGATGTAACAGGAAG
Source organism: Hypomesus transpacificus (assembly GCF_021917145.1). Taxonomy (NCBI): domain Eukaryota; kingdom Metazoa; phylum Chordata; class Actinopteri; order Osmeriformes; family Osmeridae; genus Hypomesus; species Hypomesus transpacificus. The sequence goes on along the minus strand of NC_061077.1, from coordinate 2,705,533 downwards.
TCCTGGTAACTGAGCATGTGCAGCGGATCTGAGGATGCGATGGCACACCCGTGTGCTAAAGTCTCCCATTTTGGATTCAATCATGTGAGGAAAATCTGAACGGGCACATTTCTATTCTGTCTGCTCATAGGACTGGAAGTCATGGTCAAACCAATGACAGAGTCTGCAGGTCGAAAGGGATTTAAGGCTTAACCATGAAAACACATCAGTGATTTAGGCCATGGGCCCAGGCTTACAAAATCATCTGCAAATTCACGAAATCATGAAATCACATATCTGCACTGGGAGGCTTTGGCTAATATTTGTAATTGTAGTCTAAATAAACTAAGAAATTGTGAATGAATTGATTCTCAATACAAAAGTCCGAACAACATTCAAATCTGCAGATCTTCAGTGAAACTGAAGGACTGGAAAATGAAAAACTTGCATATTTGACACAGCATCGAATACTCAACACGACATGAGTCAGTATTACAGGATTACAACTGAATCTGAAAATAGAACAATACACTGAAGAGCAACTACAGGCAAGCCGGTTATGTAATATGAGAGACACATTAGATCTGGGTGACTTGCCACTGCCAGCTCAAACAATGATCTTTTTTTACTGAAGCAAACCATGCCAACAGATGGAAAAAGGTCAGGGACTCTTCAAAAAAAGGGAAAAGTTTGAACTTGAGTTGAAACTGCTATTTACAGTAACTTTGAGCACCCAGCAACATGCTATAATGAGAGGAATATACCAATACGTTTTCCAAAACGGTTTCTTGGGACAACACCCTTTTAGTCTCACCATCGCTCTTTCAGCTGCTTCATTAACATTCTGGACATTTAGATGAGTTCAACGAGCTGCAGCTTTATTTTAGACCGTGAAGCAGAACGACACAAATACCACTTCACTTCAGCAAGTCATCCAAAAAGTGCTGCACTTGTTGGCTCCATTTGAGTTATGGATTCACTGAAAACATAAAGCCTGCAGTACTGCATTCATATGTCATTGTTGAAAACACTGGGCAGGAATGGGTTGGCCAGATCCAAGGTATCACGGCTTACATACATCATACAGGGAAGGAAGGTACTGTTTACACAGCAGCAACAGTGTCATGGTATTTAGACATTGAATGACGATCCTCTTACTGTACGTCCTTTCTCTAGTACCCTGTGGGAATCATTACAGCAACAGAATGCTGTTGCTGTAATGTGTGCTGTTACAAGAGCTATTTTCACTCATCTACCATTGGATCTGTATACCCTCTGAGGAGCTGGTATGAGTGATGTAGACCAGACGAGACATAGCCACGCTTTGAAAAAGTCACAAATAATTTTAACTCATCTAAACTGTGATATTCTATCTGGGATGTGAAGCATACGAGCATAAATATTCTGTGTTGTTCCATTGGATTTGTGTTGTTATATTAGTTCTCCAACAGGGTCATTCCTTTATTCTGAGAAGTGAATTCAATTTTTGAACAATTCATCTGATGAGGGGGTGCTTTGCAGGGGACATCCTGTCAAATGTTTAGAGATCATATTTTCTTTATTTCATCATTACCTTTCTTGGTGTACAGGTCGACCTCCACTGTGGGGTTGCCACGGGAGTCAAAAATCTCCCGAGCGTGAATCTTCAGGATAGACATGATGCTGGGTCTGCAGGGGGCTGACAAAAGGTAAAAACAGCTGAAAACATTTAGTGTTGTGCTGGTACAGAACAGTTCCCTGATTGACCAAGTCAATAGTCAGCTAAGCTGCATCCATGTCATTGTGGCCAGGGCAGTGAGTCAGCATAATTCTGCTGTGTCAATATAATCAACATTGACCAACACACAATTTATTGTATCCTGGAGTTAAGAAATGAACATTTCTGGATAAAGCATAGTCTAAACTGTATATCATAGATGTACAGACTGGCTGTACTTGGCAGAGTAAGCATGGCAGTAGCATGCCATACTGTTGGCAGAATAGGGTGTGGCTCTTGCAGCATTGAGATTGCGCAAAACACCTATGCAATGAAACATAGGAACCATGAACATCATACATACCCTTATGAATCTGTAATATCTACAAAGTAACTACAGTTATGTATTATTTTAGTGTATGTCAATTTACTATAGCGTCAAGCAACCAGAATACAGACTGACATGTTAGGCTATATATGCAGGATAGAAGTTGGCACAACCGTTAAAGTATTAGATAAAGTTGTAATATTATAGCTTGACTGATGCAGTCATATGCAACTTTGTTGATATCTCATCAGATTCTAAGCAGAGATGGGACAGAGTATAAGATATGGATTTTCCATTCATATTGAGTTTTCCTTAATTGCTTGTCTACTGACTTTTGAATGCATGAATGAATTCGGTTTTCAAGCCCAGTCACTCAATGTGAACGTTACAACTGCATCAGCTCCTACTGGACCAATGGAAAATCCGATGGCCATTAAGGTCTGACTGGAAACCATTTGCTTGCTGTGGAGTCTAATCTCAAAAAACTATTCAAACACTACATTGTTGTTATGCCTAGAATGTAACCTAACCCATGGAGGCTTAATATAGGTATATACAAACTTGCTATGACTTGGTATTAAACAAAGGTACAGACGACAGATAGACAGTCTACTGATAAAATAAAATGGCTTCCACAATTAATTAAATAAATAAACGTCTGACATTGGATTATTCTTTGAAATTTGCATCGATCTGTCTCTTAAATCTGTCTGAATCATCTCTGTCATTCACATTGAGAATAAGACCCGTACCCAACATTATATTGATTCTACTTGTGCTAGTTATCGTTACATGCAATTAAGAATGACATAAAACGAGTCAAGCTTTAAAAGCAGACACTCCCTTTTTCAGAACACAAATTAACGAATTTGTTGACAAATAAACACCTCGATGAGAAGCAAAAGTGTGCTGCAGGTACATTATAAACCGAATACACACCCCTTTTTAGCTCACAGCTAGTTCGCACTCAAGAGTTACACATAGGCTACCGATGATTTCAGTGGGATCAGTCGGCACATTTAATTCATTTTATGTATCACAAATGTAATCGCCTTGCTTTTCCAGTGAACGGGAATTTTCAGTGTTGGAGAGGGGACTGTTTTGTAGTTAACTTGCAACATGATGCCTTTTCCTCTCTGGATGCACTGCAGTTCTAAATGGATCTCGCCAGCTGACGGCCTGGCGTAAAAATAGTAGTGATGTGTCGTTCGTGAACGATTCGTTCATTTTGAACGAATCCTTATAAGGACTCGGGAGTAACGAGTCCTCTCAACGAGTGATTCGTTCATTTCCCGACTCGGTCTTTCTACGAGTCTTTGGATCATTTTTCACGTGACCTGCATAGGCTCTGTAGCTAGAGGAAACGAACGATTCGTTCCTTTCCCGACTCGGTCTTTCTACGAGTCTTTGGATCATTTTTCACGTGACCTGTATAGGCTGTAGCAAGAGGAAACGAACGATTCGTTCCTTTCCCGACTCGGTCTTTCTACGAGTCTTTGGATCATTTTTCACGTGACCTGCATAGGCTCTGTAGCTAGAGGAAACGAATGATTAGTTCCTTCCCCGAACCGGTCTTTCTACGAGTCTTTGGATCCTTTTTTCACGTGACCCGCATTGTATTTTTTAGTAGAGGAAACAGTTTCCTTATTCCCTTTCGCGTGGCCGCTGTTTTAGTAAGACGTGAATGAATTATATTCGCTCAAGTCATCATACTGACTGGTTTTGTTATTTTCACTTTAAATTTACACTTACAGTTTAGTGCAGTGTAATTGTTTGACGTGATAATTAAATGCTAGTGTGATAATACATGACCAAATCATACAAACTCATGATACATTATTTTAATGCAGGAATTTATTTTGAAATAGTATTTGCTGGTGCACATGTCATGCACTAACCTACAGTGGACGTATAGGGGCTATACGTCCTTTGCAGTGGACGTATAGCCCCCAACCCCCCCCCCCCCCCCCCCCCCCCCCCCCCCCCCCTCCTGAAATGAACAAATGACTCGAAAAAAGATTCGTTCATTTTACTGAACGAGATTCAAAGAACCGAATCAGTAAAAAGAACCGAACTTCCCATCACTAAAAAATAGACTTATCTGCAAGCCACCACCATCATGTCATGAATTCTAGAAACTTAAATCCAGAAAATATGTAATCGTAAGAATAACGGTTTAAATAACTGACTTAATATATCGACGCCAAATAGGAACATAATGTACAATTTTACTTTGCAAAAGACACATGACCTAAAATAACGATTGTAATAGAATTTGGTTTAAGTATTTTAAATAATACTTATTACATGAACCACTTAGCAAAAGTTAAATAAAAAATAGATGGATATTTAATGTCTTACCTTTGTATGGCCTAACTGTGTGCGAGAGTAGTGCTCTCTCTCGTGCTGGCAGTCAGAGAAGGCGCTCGTGACAGTCTATGGTGACAGTCCTGGCTACTGATAGAATCAGGAAGGAGTAGGAGCGAAGCTTCCCTGCAATGTGATTGGCTAGAATCACCTCACGAGGTACCAGAGTGCGAGGAACACTGCACGTTCACCAGGATCTCGATTGCCTGTTGAATGGGATGTGGATTTCATCACAACTCAGCATTGCTTTTAATTTTTCAAAAGATACACTGTTATAATATATGATGTTGAATATGTTGAATAATTAAAAGCTTCAACGCTTAAATACTCTGTAGAATTTACAGTGAAAGGAAATGCATGACGCATTACTGCGGTAAATGACGCAAAGATGTGTACGTGCAGAAAATCAACTAGCCTACGAATCTCACTTTCAGTGGTTATGTTCCCTTGGATGTGAGCGCAAGAAAAAAAAAGTGTATAGAGCTCATTCGCTATAGGTCTATTTGGGAACCAGTTGGTGCGATGGGAACTAACTTCAGTTAATCATTTCTGCCGAGTGATAATCGTACATTTATATTGATGCCCCACATCTGCTGGCAGTGGCACAGATAAACACAATATAGTATTATGAATTATCCCGGGGAATCTCCTTCAAACCAGGGGATTAAACCCCAAAACTATTTAAGGCCACCAATGTCTGCGGACTAAAAACTTTAATTTGGCAATGAACCAAAAGTTACTATATTCAACAGTACACTTAAGCTTCAGAAAACATTAAAATTACAAAATATTTACTACAATGTTTACACTAAAATACACAAGTTGCACCATAGCATGTTACGTTTTTGATAGATTTTCTGGGTGCCAATGTCTGAAGACTTTTTCATCGGTTCAATACGTTTCATCACAAAATAATAAAAAATAAATGTAATTTCATAGCAAAACTGCACATCCATTTACCAGAATATGCCGGCAGTACAGTAGACATAAACAGGTCTAATAGCGCTCTCTGTTCTCTCGTTCTTAAGAACTGCAATAACTAGAGACGTCCACACTTTTTCCTAACTTTTATTATAGGCCTGGCCTACAGTGTGGTATATATTTCAGATTGAGATTGGTTGCTATTTCTTGTAGTAAAACAGACAGAATGCGCTCTCTTTTACATTTCCTAAATTTCAAATGAAATCTCAGTGCTTGCGGTTTATAGGCCTATCTCAGATTGTGTGACTGTTTTGGTTAGTAGTTCTTCTAGTTAGACAGAATGTGCCTTATCTCGTACATTTCCCAAACCAGAGTATCTAGTTAGGTAGTTAACGCTGTGTGGTGATGGACTTAAATTTGCTTTTTACCCAGAGAACAAATTAGTCTTTACTACCAATTACTCTTTGTACACAATGACTTGGTAACATTAACTCCCCTCCATGCCATCTTTCGGTCCATCTTATCAGAATAGTGCACCTATCTTCTGCCAATGTAGCCTTGACTGTATGGAGAGAACAGGGCAGAGTGGGGCAGAGGATAGTGTCTCCTCTATTCAGGGATGTTTTGACTGTACAGATTGGCAGTTTTATTGTGATGCTTTTTTGTGCAAATGAGACCAAACAATCCATCGGTGTAAATGGGGTGGATGATACTGATTTACCGAAAACTTTAAACAAATTTTTCTCTTCTTTGTTTTTTTACATTCCATGACGTTATCAGGGATTTTACAGCCTAAATGTCTGGCAGAAGTAGGCTATCCAAAATATTTAAGGTCATTTGGTTTGTCTGTTAAATAATGTGTGTTGTCTTGTCCTAAGAATTTCAGTGCCCATTCTGACCTTGTGTTGTTCTGTACATCTGACAATAAAAGACTTGAATATGTTGAATGAGATAACAAACCTGCTCAGGAGTCTGCAATATGATTCAGCAGCTGCTGTCCTTTTACTCATAGCTGAAAAGGTGAACAGTTACCCTCAGAAGACACTGGATGTTGGTCCCATGATTTGTCTGAACAGCTGAAGATGAATTATCTGAAACCTCACATAATAGGCACATGACATAAGTCTTCATCGGGATCCAACATTCTATTTGACCAATATTCTATTTGAGTGGTTAAATTTGATATATTTATACAATGTAATGTTAGGGTACTTTGGTCTAGGTCCCCAGGGTTGGGTATGGGTCTACCTTAATTTGTATCCAGAGTAGGGGGACAGAAACTTCCCTGCATGCCACCGGTCGGTTCATCTTATCAGAATAGTGCACCTATCTTGTGCCAATGTAGCCTTGAGCATATGGAGAGAACATAGTGTCTCCTCTATTCAGTGTTGTTTGTGATGTTTTTTTGTTCAAATGAGACCTAACCATCCATCGGTGTAAATGGGGTGGCATCAATATTGAAAAGAGGACATCTCATAGAGTAGCCAGGAAGAGTTGAGCGGAGGGCGGTTCGGCAACTTGTAGACTATAAATGGCCTACCAATCACTCCTTTCATGCAGGTGTTGCTGTTAAGTGAACGTCTTTGAGGTGTGTCGTGCTTTAGAGTTCCACAGAAATGAATTGTTTCTTTGTTGTATTTCCGCTTCTCTTTAGTCATGTCATTGCTCAAGAAAATTCAATACATTGGACATATTCAGGTATAACAGTTTTCCTTTTTTTGTTTAGCCGACATAGCCTAACCTATTGAATCGAACCTATGCAATTCAAAAAAGAAGACGATGATTGGAGGATTATTATTAGTAGTAGTAGCTCAATTGAGCTACTCTGAATTTCAAACGAAATAATTTGAATAAAACAAAAATCTATTTGAAGTCTGCAGTCTGCAGTTTGAACGTCAAAGGTAATATCAAGTAGCCTATCAGCACACGCCAAACGGGGTTAGATTCGCACAAAGTCTGGGAAGGCTGACATCCAGCTGGGTTGTGAGTGAAAAGCTGACTTTACAAATATATTTACCAACCACGGGACACGACAGTGTTCTGTGGAGGTACACAGAGAACAGCACAACATAGTTTAGGCTACTTTTAGTAAAAAAAATCAAATTTTAAAAGGATTTACTTTAATTTCCATAACAAACTAGCCTATATTGTCGGCTACGTGTACATCGAAATACGTGTTCGATGTGTGGACAAGAGGGTTGTGGTAGGCTATGTGTTATGTTTGGTATGTTTATCCTTTCTTTAATATCTGTGTTTTTCCCTTTAAAGAAGGGGCACTGGACCAAGTGCATTGGGCGGACAAGTATGCTGCTTGCGGCGGCCAAAAACAATCTCCAATTGACATTCAGCGGAGGAACGTACAGTACAACCCATGTCTGCTGCAACTGGAACTCGGTGGCTATGAAGCGCTAAAAGGGACATTTCTCATGTCCAACAATGGGAACTCAGGTAAATAATCATTTTTTTGTTATGGTGATTGTGATCAGCTCATTGTAAAAGTTTACTTTTAAGCTTTTCATCCAAACAAAATACAAATACTGGAGCCAGTATCAAACCAATCGTCTAAACCACCACTTGAAATAGACTGTCACATACATTCAATACGAATATTTTTGACAGTTCAAATCAGCCTGCCTTCTAGTATGGCGATCACCAAGGGTCTTCCAGACCGCTACACAGCGGTCCAGATGCACCTGCACTGGGGGGGCTGGGACATGGAGGCCAGTGGTTCTGAACACACTGTGGACGGCATTCGCTACATGGCAGAGGTAGGCAGCCCAACACTGAAAACCAACTAAATTGAAGCAAACGTTTTATACGTTTTATCTGTGTAATTGTCCTCGCTTTGTACTTGCTATTTTCGTTGTTATATCTCATAAAACAACAGAATATTCGAGATTAGAAGGAATTATACTACTGCTGTTCTTCAAAATACCTATTAACCCTAGCGCACGTACGTTCTGAATTGTTTTGATAAACCATTGGTTAAAGGCATGAAAGTATTTTTTTAGGGATGAATGTATTTTTTTTTCACTTGATAATGTGATCATTTATCTTGTGATGATATGGGTCACTGACAGTTGTGCATGCTTTGTGGTTTTAGCTCCATATTGTCCATTATAATTCAGAGAAGTATAAGAACTTCAATGAGGCCAAAGATAAACCAGATGGACTGGCAGTTCTTGCTTTTTACTATGAGGTGAGATACGGATAATACTGAAATTCAGGTCAGTGCTGAAATTGCTCAACGAATACTGGATTATGACCAAATTCTGTGCTAATCTGTATGACAGCAACTTACAAATAGCATAGTCTTGGACCAATTTTGAAATGACCCTTCCCAATATGTATGATAGCATAACTGTGCTAATACTAAGTTGCACTGTAAAAGGCTCTATTGACTAGGAGATTGCGTGCAGGCACATCGAGTGAGATTTTGGTTACACAGGAATGCCTTAAGGCCATGGGCAGCCTGTGGCACTTTCAGTTGTGGGAGGTCATTGCTGTAGCAGCGTAGCCAGGGGGCATGGATCCCAGCAGTGTTAATGTGGTGCAGATAGAAGCTGGTGTGCTGCTGCTTCACAACTAACAGGGCCAGCTAGGGTTTCCATCTGGGAGGTTGTTCTATCTGAACTTTTTTTTAAAACATTTAGAGCTATTGTTCAAAACAACTTCAATGTGCTCTGTTCTTGTTTGATGCAGTATTTTAACTTTTTTGCTCATATGTTTTTAGGATGGACATTTTGAGAACACGTATTATAGTGAATTCATCAACAATCTGTCAAAGATCAAGTATGCAGGTGATCAGTTTTTTGTACGTCTTCTTTTCTTACCTTATTAACACAACACGTGTGTCCTGGAACACATTGATTCTCTCATCCCACATTTGTCATTTGTCTACACTTCTCTTACAGGGCAGGCCATGAATATATATTCCATAAACGTTCGATCCATGTTGCCTCAGAACCTGAACCATTACTTCAGGTACCAAGGCTCACTGACCACTCCCCCCTGTGATGAAAGCATTCTATGGACTGTGTATGACACACCCATCCTCCTCTCTCATAATCAGGTATACATGTAGGTTTTATATCAAAGATGTTCATCAAATGTCTTTGAATTCTACATCATTTAATGTAGAACAAGGATGATGGAGTAGATGTAGTAAATATTTCCTTTCTTTAGATCAGGAAGTTGGAGAGTACTCTGATGGACCACCAGTCCAAGACTCCATGGAATGTCTACCGCATGACTCAGCCCCTCAACGACCGTGTGGTGGAATCCTCCTTCCTGCCTCACCTGGGCAGAGGCAGTATGTACACCTCGAAGGGATTAATAATAATAATATTACAGTATTATTATTAGTAACTCAATACCAATTATCCTGCCCTTTCAAACTGAAATAACTACAATAGATTTATATTATGAATTAACCAGTGAAATCTAGCCCTTGATTTTAAGGAACTTCTCATGAGTCCTACGTGAATTAAAATGGACCTGTATATCTCTACGTAATTCTGCCTCGGAATTTAGCCTTCTGTCGTCAAGAAGAAATTGAGTCAAAGCTCCTAAAGATTGAGGGTCTCATCTCTTCACTAGGAAGGCAGATTGAGTTAAGTAAGTGGAACACTTTCACTCCCTTAATAACATGACATGATTGAGCTTGTTTATATGATAGATACAGCACCTCAGATGCTAGTTGTTGTTGCTAACTTGTCTTCTCTTGCACTATTAGTTGGGGATTTACGCCCCACCAAAAATGGTAAGTATACCTGGTATAGTATAAGCTAGGATAGGTATTGCTATGTTGTTTTTTTGAAATAAATGTTTTTATTAGAATAAAATTCAAGTATGTTATTACATGTACCAACTTGTTTTTATTCATACTACAATGCTGCAGTTAGTTAGTAGTTTAGGTTACTAACCCTTGTCACCTGTCTTTAGAGCACCAAGCTCTGTCTCCACCAGTGCTATATTTCCCAGATAGGACTACTGGGAACTACGTCCTGGCCCACCTGGAGCATCCCATGAACCTGCAGTCCTTCACTGCCTGCATGCGTGTCCGCACACTGCCTGGTGGCAAGCACACAGTTTTTTCCTACTCCAGCGTGGACAATGAAAACGAGCTGATGATTACTATGGGTTTTGAGGTGGGGTTGTGGATTGGCAACGAGTTTGTCAACCTGCCACACAGCTTCCATTCACAAGACTGGGCCAACTACTGCATCACCTGGTCCTCCCACTCCGGAGGGGCAGAGCTCTGGATTAATGGACTGGAAGGGGAAGGGCAGTATCTGAGGGGAGGGTACATGATAAGCCCCGGGGGGGTGTTCATCCTGGGGAAGGACCAAGATGGCTTCCTGGGCATCACTTACTTTGCGGGCCAGATGACGAACGTGAATGTGTGGGACTACGTGCTCAGTCGGGCAGAGATAAAGGAGCAGATGTTGTGTGGGAATTCCACAATGAGGGGCAATGCCTTCAGCTGGGGAGTGACCCAGCTCAGCTATTATGGAAAGGTGCAGCTGCAGATGGACCAAAGGTGCCCTTAACTTCACACCACAAGATCATGGTGTTGAATTACATCACCAGATCCACAAGCACTATCAACACAATACAGAGCTGTGAGAGTGTTGTGCTAATGGGTGCAGGCAATATCAAATTCACTCTTTGATGATCTGTAAAAACTCCCTCTGACATTGTAATATGTTTAATGAATAGCAGATTATATCCTAGACGTGGAACACAGGGAGAGAGCTTTCAATATATCTTCCAATTATAATTTATAATCCTCAATAAAATTCTAAATTACTTGGGTATTCACATTGTTAATTTATTTGAGATATATTGTCCATTCCATTCCACATTCCACCAGAGTTTAAAGTTCTGTGTCTGGTTCCGGATGACAAGTGATAAGTGGTCTTAGAAAGATGAAAGATAGAAAGATGTATTTAGTAAAATACGACTGTAGATTATTCTTGCTTTTTCCAATGCAATACTCACCACATCTCTCTCAGAAGGTAGAGACCATCTCTACTTCCTTCAGACATCCTGTCGCATTGGTAGGACTGTTTTCATCGCCCAGCTTGATCTCTACCTTGTTTCTCTTGGCAAACATTTGGCTAATCTCCAGGAAGGTGTTGTTCTTGGTCTCTGGGAGCACCAGCCAGGTGTAAATCAGGGTAACCAGGCAGATCACAGAGAAGATGAGGAAACTGTATGGTCCAAGTCCTTTCTGCAGGACCAAGGTTAAAAGAGGGAAAACATGAGAAGTATGTTTAATCTTCTTTATTTGTTTGTCTTGACCAAATGTTAACTGTTTAGGTCTCTTTTCGTAAAGGCTAAACAAAAATGAGCACAGAACAACATGGGCCTTTTTTACTGGCGAGTTGCAGATTTGAATCCCCTCCACCCCCTTCCACCACTACCCCCACTGTGCATTACCTTGGATAAGTGCATTAGATAAATTCATACCTCCATAAAAGGGAACACCAGTCCTACAGTGAAGTTGGACAACCAGTGTACAGATCCTGCCACCATGAACGCAGCTGACCTGGAGGACTGCCTGAACATCTCTGTGGTCACCACAACTGGAATGGGACCTGCAAACCACATGTGGTGAACTTCACCCCACAATTCCTGGCCCTGACATCAGCGGACTGCATCAGAGTAAAGCTCTGACACAGCAGTTGGCCTTCTCAGAAAGTAAATACAACTTGAATTTAGACACATATCATCACTTAACTAATATCTATAACAATTAAGCAATCATGATAGCTAAACAAGCCTGTAGGAGCCTTACTTACTGGGGCCAATGGCGTGTCCAATGACGTACATGATGACACAGGCTATGCTGATGTAGGGCATCCAATCCACACTGTCCTGTCAACACAGCAGAGCAGCTGGTGATGTTTATTGGCCAGCGAGTGTGTCATGATTATAACAACCCACAATTTCTTTAATAGGAAAAATAAATAGCAGATCTACTCAAAACCTCTCAGCGTTCAAGTCCCGGCTGACTGTGTCTCAGTGTAAATTGTGCATAGCGACAATCCTGTGGGGCTTAATCCTTTGGCATTAGCGTAAATAAATAAAAACACTGCAGGTGTGCAAAACCTGTGCAATGCTTGGGTACTAGAGATTCACGAGATAGTGATGTTTTTTTCAAATGACTACGTTGTGTGATAACTGTCTACTGGTGGCTCTAGTACCTGGAGTCTGAGAGCCACAGTCAAGACAACACAGGCTCCACAGCAGATCCCGAAGCCGATGAGGAGGAGCAGCTTTCTCCCTGAAGCCTCCACAATGAACACCTGAGGATCACACAGCTACTTTAAGGGCCTGGGAGTCCCTCAATGTTATCTCAAAGCAGCAATCCAGAGTAAGTATAGCTGTGCTGACCTTTTGAGACATTTGATGCAGGTAAATAGTGTGCATGGAACAGTGGATACTCACCGCAGTTATGGTCATAAAAACATTAACAGCCCCAGTTCCGACAGTCACATACTGGATGTCATTTTCCTCTACTCCTGCAGAGCCATAAATACTATCTGCATAGTAATAGATCTGAGGACACAAGTGCTTTTATCGTCAAGTCTCATGCTTAACACCCTTACTACCTTAATACTACCTTAAAAAAACTGTTTCCACATCTTATTATTTTACGTTTCATAATATATATTATATATTAACCTAACCTACATACACTATATACAGTATAATGATCAAACAGTATGCAGACCCTATGCCAATGAATAGGCTGAGCTTTGGTGGGTACACTCACAGCATTGACCCCTGACAGTTGCTGGCCCATGTTCAAGACTATGATGGAGATGAGCTGCCAGCGAAGAGAGCGCTGGGATAGGAGAGAAAACACCGACAGACTGCCTTCGGCTTGCTCTGATTGGTCCTCCAGACGCATCTCATCCAGCTCGGTTTCCACGTCCTCCCAGCCTCGTAGGCGCTGCAGGTCTGAAGAGACATGCATATGCATACTTTATACTTTACTATACATTATTATACTCACACACATCAGAGTTTGAGACAAAAGATTTCTACAGAGCATGATAAGTGTTGTTCAAAAATATGTTTCTCTCAAACACCCTCTCTCCCTTCATGGGTCTCACCTCTCTTGGCGGTCCTCTCATCCCCCTTCTGGATGAGCAAGTACCTGGGGCTCTCAGGGAAGAAGGGCAGGAGCAGCAGCTCTACCAGGGCAGGGATGCCTGTCAGGCCCAGCATCAACGGCCAGCCTGGGGGAAAAGATACCCACACATGCAAATATATACCAGTAAGGTAGGATTGTACAGTCCCGCACAATAACTAAGCTCAACCTGCAGCCCCAATAGACTGTACAATTTGTGACTCAACCAGCCAGTTAGGCACAGACAAGCCTGATTGCGGGGGTCGTGGCATGTTTGTACCTGTGCTGTTTCCCAGGATGTTTCTGATGCCCAGAACCTGGGCACTGAGGATGCCTACGGTGATGAAGAGCTGGGGCACGATGCCAATCGCACCCCGCATGTTCTTAGGGGCCAGCTCTCCCAGGTACATGGGGACAACATTGGATGACTGCCCTGTGAATGTTACACTAACATATTATAGTAGGAACTGCCTTTTGAACTCATCTCATGATATGGACTTTGATACATTTGTGTGATTTTTGTTTTCATGACCTGCACAGATGCCCACTAAAACTCGAGCAAAGATGATAATCTCGTATGATTTGGCAATCTCGCTCACTCCCATTATGATGGCAGGGACGATGGAGAAGATGTTGTTGAAGAGGAGGGTTCCCTTCCTGTCATGAGATCATTCATAATATGTTTATCCATTACTAATAAATAAACCAACCACAAACAAATCGTTGTCAGCCCATTTAAAATCAAATGCAGAACAATGAAACTAGCAGCCGTGGATAGCCTGTAACTTTTAAGGTACCTTCCCAGCTTGTTGACCAGGGGTGACACCAGCAGAGATCCTAGGAAGCCCCCCAGAGGGTACATGGACACAGACAGGGACCATAGAAGAGTCAGGAAGGTGTCTTCCATTGGTCGTCCGTAACGCTCCAGGTAGGTGGTGTTGTAAAACTGCTTCATAAACTGGGTGACAGCAGGACAAAAGGGATTCCTTTCAGTAGTGTTTGCAATTCAGTGCTGGGTTCTCAATATTTATTGTGGACCGCTTCGGTATTGTTTTGTTGGCTGAGAAGGGAATTACCAGCGATGGAGAGTTCACAACAGCTACGTTGTAGCCATACTGGAAGGAAGATCCAAAGGCTGATATGAGGGTGGCCAAAGCCAGTACAGCAGTTAGCCTCTGTCCTCGTTAGGGAGAGAAAGATGTGTTAGCAATGCTGTGAATAAACAACTAATTCACGTCTAATGTAATAATTTGCAAGTGCTGTAAAGTCGCTCACCCCTCTCCTCTCCTCAGGTTTCTCCAGACTCTTCCCTTCAGTCATCACTGTTTGAGGTTGATAATATCCCCGCTTGAATGACAACAAACTAGTTCAACGCCAGTGGATTCTAGATGCCCTTTGGACTGGTAAAGAGGTAGCATAAAGTATAGTACTTTGTTCCTATCTGCAGTATGACCCAAACATGCCCTGAAGATGGAGCCATATATGTACTTAATCACCAACCCCAAATTTACACACAAAAAAACTAAATGATTAAACTCATTGCAAAGCCATGATTCCACTTCAGGACATTAATTACTGCTAAAGCACTTTGTTCTTTTTAGGCTAGTCATTGACAGAGACACCTGATTTATCTCAGTCTCAGTTGAGTCTTATCTCATGCACCTTCCTCACCAATAGAATTGCTCGGTACAGCACACATGTGAGATTGCATACTGAACAATGATTAAGAGACAGCCTCATCCTTCTTGACGATTAGTGAAACATCAGTCACACTCGCCGTTTCCCAATGAACAAGTTGTATGTTTTGAACCATACCCCTTTCCAACCTTCACATGGTAACACATTTTGACATGACCTCATGGAGCGAGTAGCATGAACCTGCAGAGCCGGAGACCATGGAGCCGTCAGTGTGTAAAGAGAGTTCTCAGTTACAAATGGGGCCCCTCCTTTACTGCGGCTGGTGTATGGTCATCTTAGCTGGCAACTCCTCTCTCCATACGATAATGAATTAGGTGGGCATGAAGCCAAGAAAAGGAATACCATACTCAAAGCACCGTTCTTTCTGTTTGATCAAGATATTTCAATATCATCCAAATTCCTCCACTCATGAACGAATGGATTAACTCTAACTCATATTTACTGTATTAGTCCGAAAAAACGGGGTCGTCTTTTACACGAGGTCTACACTTTAAATGTCAGTTTATTGTTACAACAACAGATGGCACTGTGACGCCAAAAGCAGTACACCGTAATTTCTTCAAAGCGTTCCGACTTTTTTGTGCTCCTGGTTGAACTTTCAAAACAGCGGACGGTGTGTCTCGCTCCTTTCAGCTAGCTACATAGGATACTAGTTGAAAACGTCCGTTAATTTACATTTACATTTATTCATTTAGCAGACGCTTTTGTCCAAAGCGACTTCCAAGAGAGAGCTTCACAAAGTGCATAGGTCACTGATAATAACAACAAGATAGCCCCACAGCATTGCGGGTAGTCAAAGACAAGAAGTACATATTGTGAACAACCAAAAAATAGTGCTAAAGGGAAGAGACCATAAGAGCATGTAGTTAAACAAGTTAAAATTACACAACATTGATCTCTAAGTGCAGGTGTACCTGTAGGAAAGCAATAAAAATAGGATTAACTAAAAAAGAAGAATACAACAGTTTAAATCAGCTACCACTAACCAACAAGAGCAACAGTCTAAGCAAGAGTCATTGTGAACCTTGAGGAAACTAGCGTTGGATTCAGCAAACCATTCCTAAGTACCATTGTACTCCCGGAACAAGTGCGTCTTGAGCCTTCTCTTGAAGGTGGAGAGACAGTCCGTGTCTCTGATGGAGGTGGGGAGTTGATTCCACCACCGGGGTGCCAGGCAGGAGAAGAGCTTGTGCTGGGACCGGGCGGTCTTGAGAGGTGGGACCACCAGGCGGTTGTCTGAAGAAGACCGTAGGTGGCGGGTGGGGGTGTAAGGCTGCAGGAGAGACTTGATGTAGTCGGGCGCAGTTCCATTCACTGCTCGGAAGGTCAGTACCAGGGTCTTGAATCTGATGCGGGCCGTTATGGGTAGCCAGTGGAGGGAGATGAGGAGCGGGGTAACGTGGGAGCGTCTGGGTAGATTGTAGACCAGACGGGCCGCTGCGTTCTGAATTCTCTGAAGAGGGCGGGTTGCGCATGATGGGAGACCGGCGAGCAGCGAGTTGCAGTAGTCCAACTTGGAGAGGTTAATGACTATAATTCTTATTTACACATTAATGTTTCCCGTATTTATTGTAATCTTACACAAAACATAATTTTATGCTCAATTTAATCCACACTTTTGTTATGCGTTACCGTAAATATCATGGCTGTACAACTAAGAAAATGTCCCTCAGATTCAAAATTCTAATACATTTAAAGCAAGTTTTGATAATAAATCAATCATTAAAGCTTAATAATAATTTAATGGCTCTGGTCGGTATACAGACAAGAAAGATGTTGCCAATGTAAAAGGACTGCTGGGCTTGTATGGATTTCAAAATCAAATCTGTCCTACATGACGGAACGTGTAGTGCATGGGCAAAGTAACAATCGCAAACTACGCGTTGTAGTTTGCATAGTGTGCATTGTTTGCATGTTATTTATTGGAGTCATCTGAGCTACATACTTGTGTGTAATTACACATTTCCAATGAAGAATATTGACACATTTATTTTACGGACAAACGTTCTGTATAAAAAGTATGTTTGAATGCTACACATGATGACGTACAAAAACGTCATAATGGTGTATATTCATACTTAAATGAAACATTACACAGCTACATCACATTTCTTCTGAACAAGCAGGTGAATAGTAACTTGAAGACTTGTAGTACAAGCTTTCTCAGAAGACTTTCTCAGGCTCTTCAGACAATTTTGTGCTTTTTGGTGAGTAATTCTTATTTACACATTAATGTTTCCCCTACTTATTGTAATCTTACATGTAAAACTTTTGTAATCCACACTTTTGTTATGCAGTTACTGTCAATTTCATCGCATCAAATACATTTTAAGCAAGTTTAGATTTTTTGTGTGTTTTGTTATAACTGACCACATCAATAAAAAGAGACTCAAGACTCAGTCTACAAATGGCCTGTAAATCAAACCTCAACAGCATTGGAGTTACAAAAGTTACAAGTTTTCTCTCTCAATTGCTTCACAGCCAATCATTGTGTGCCGAAACCAAACTCTTCCAGTCAGGACTGGTTAGAGAAATGGACAACGCAGAAATGGTAAGAGCCTAATAATATCAACTTAAATGTCAATGTTTAAACAGCAAACATGGTCAAATACCTCTCTGAGTGATTGTGTCTCTAATGTAGGAAGTTGACCATGATGGGAAAACTATCCAAGAGGTGGAAACTAATTGGAAAAATCAGGATGATCTTTCACTTCATTCCTTTGATGAGGCAGATTATCTGGTCAGTAATTTATGCATAGCGATAAGTGAAAGGAATGACACAGAATTGGTAAGATCCTTTTTTTACATAAACCTAAATGGTTAATCATCAAACATGGTCAAATACCTCTGAGTGACTGTGTCTCTAATGTAGGAAATGGAACGTGGTGGGAACACTATCCGTCAGTCCGTAGATTACGATGATCTCTCTCTATGTTCAGTCAGCGAGAGAGATTTTCTGGTCTGTTTGTGCATCAAAAGCATGAAGGTACATTACATTTTGAAGATAGACTGTGTGAACAATATGTTTCCATCTGACTCACAGTCTGATGAGGACCGTGACCGCCAGCAGAATCCACTTCCGGATAAACGCCTGGTAGGTGTATGTGTGTGACAAAAGGTCAATGAATTGGCTTTTTCTGCTAGTGCTGCATCAGCTTTTCCCTCATTTACATTTAGTCATTTAGCAGACGCTCTTATCCAGAGCGACTTACAGTAAGTACAGGGACATTCCCCTGAGGCAAGTAGGTTGAAGTGCGTTGCCCAAGGACATAATTTCATTTGGCACGGCAGGTAATCAAACTGGAAACCTCCTGATTAATAGCCCAATTCCCTAACTGCTCAGCCATCTGACCCACGTGACCTCCCTCCCCATATGGATCTTCATATTTTAACATTTTCCCTCTCCCCTGTTCCTGCACATTGTACTCTACTTTTGGTCTCCCTAGAATCATGTTATGGATTACGAAGCCCAGGGCCTTCTTCCTTCTTCTGTGAGAGCCGTGACCGAGCCTTGCGTCTCTAATGACGTGCACCCCCCCATGCTACAAGATCAGAAAAGGCGCGACAGGCAGTCCCATGACACAAGAGTCATGAAAAGGTTCCAAAAATCCCTGGTTGCCCTGGAACAGGACCTTATGAAAGCCAAGGAGGAGCTCCTGGACACCAACGAGTACTTCGAAGAGATGTCTCGTGTGAAGAGCCAGGGAAAAGGCCTGATGGGTGCATCTCTGAGAAGACTTGTTTATAGAGTCAGAGGGAGAAGGCTCCAGAAGATTCAGGTGCAGAAGTATACGCGGGTCAACAAAGATTTCGATGCGCTGATCCAAGTGGTGATGGAGGACTGCAAAGATGATATCAATCTGACGGGCCTAGAGAACTGGCAGAGAGAGGTTAAGAGGCTGCACATGGCCTGCAGGGCCTGTACTGAGAGGATCCCATCACCCGAGGTGTGTCGTTCCCCACCACAGATCCAACCCTCTCAGGAAGAGAAGTCCTCCATCCAGCGCGTTGTAAGTAATTAGTACAGACCTACTATACGTATTCATTTATTCAGCTATTGTTTGATTCACGGTGTGGCATGGCACTGTTTGTTGATTATCATCCTACAGAGCAATATCCCAGGTCCCACAGGCCAAAAGGTTATGTCTTGTCTTGTGACTCTGTCCCCCCAGGATCTATCTGAGACAGAGATCACTCCTGTGGTCCCCCGCATTGAGGATGCCATTGAATCCCTCCCTCTGACTCCTCCTACTCCTGAGGCCCTCCTGCCCAACCTGCAGCTTCCCCGGGCTTTGACTCCCCTCCACCGTGTCACTGTTGGAGTTGTGACTCCTACGTGGCCTGAGTCTCTGCCTGCTGTGGAGTATTTACCCCTTCTTCGTCTGGCACCAATTACCCACTTGAGTGCTGATGTAAAGAAGCTGCTCCAAGGAGGACTGGAAGGGCTCCAGCAGGTAGGTCATTATCATCACAGGCAAATATATGATGATATTCACTGTTAAAGCATAAATACATTTAAGTTAATTAAATACATTGCGGACTAATGAGGCTGGAAAATAACCGTGATTTCATTGGTTATATTTTTTCTCAGCTCAGTGATTCATCCATGTAAGCTTGTGTTCTGCTTTCAGGATGTGATGGAGGAGAAGAAGACTGGCAAAGGGGAGAAGAAGAAGAGTTGCAGAGGGGAGAAGAAGGCCAAAACCCAGCGGCATGTCAAACCACTGCTTGTGTTGGAAGCCAGCAATAAACAGCCAGAGGAATACTCTGAAACTAATGTGAAGGAGGAGAAAAAGAAAAAGAAGAATGTGGGAAATAGGTGAGGGCAGATAGCAGAAAGGCTAAATGGAGGGGGTAGTAGAATGTGGGTGAAGACAGTAAGACCCTCAGTGTAAGGATGAGAGAATGCGTACTGGTATGGCAGATTACATTTGATGTTTTTTCTTATGATTGACAGGTTTCTGCAGTGGCTGTCACGGAAACTCATATGCGGCTGTTGTTCAGATGTTTAACAAACATCATGCATGCATGCATACTCATGCTCTTTTTCTCTCTCTGTCTTTCACTACATAGACATCATGTAGACATACACACATATGACATCACACTCCACCCTTACACACACACACATTCACTCTAGCTTTCTCTCTCTCTCTCTCTCTCTCTCTCTCTCTCTCTCTCTCTCTCTCTCTCTCTCTCTCTCTCTCTCTCTCTCTCACACACACATGCACTCTCTCTCTCTCTCTCTCTCTCACACACACACACGTGCACTCTCTCTTTCTCTCTCTCTCTCTCTCTCTCTCTCTCTCTCTCTCTCTCTCTCTCTCTCTCTCTCTCTCTCTCTCTCTCTTTCTCTCTCCCACACACACATTCACTCTCTCTCTCTTTCACTACACAGAGATCATATAGACATACACACTTATGACATCATCAGTTACACACCAGACTTTGTTTTCATATCACAGATGCTTGACAAAACGTTGTTCTCAATAAAGTTAGCATTTTGTGTTTCATTTGGTATTGCTTCTTGATGGTTACAACTTGATGATTATTATTGCACTGCTTCAAGTGGGCTTGCTGTAGTGGAGATGGACTACTAGTGTTTTCTTCTGGGAGTCTGATAAAGGAAAGAATAAAAATGAATGGTCACACAGAAAAACTCCTACAAATATTGTTTCAATGTAAACTTGGCTAAATGTGTAGTCTAAACTGGACTTTGGGCCGTAGTGGACTTCCTGAAAAATCTCATTTGGCCGTCACCTAGACATTACAGAACCTTAGCAGCGAAAGTTGGATCCCTCGGCATCAAAACACTTCCTGACGTCACAGTTTGGCTCTCACAACGTATGCTGTATCTAGCCAACCAACGTGACCGTGACACATCTCCAATATTATTCAGAGGACTGGTTTTAGAACTGCTATAAGTCCACCAAACAGTCCCCAGCCGGCCTGTCAGTTTGACACAGAAAAAAGGCTAAATTTGGACACACGCTTATCGGCCAGAACTTGTCGAGATTGTCAAAAGTGGAAGAAAACACGGTTATCATTCTCAACGTTACTTTTCAGAACTAGTCTAGAAGAGGACGGCGGGGAGGGGTGGTTATTTTATAATCTGGTGGATGGCTTTACATTCGGACCATTACGAAACGTCCAACACAACACTGTTTTATATTTGGACCATTACGTCATACAGGGGTATCATTCAAGCGCGGTCTCGTGTGTCCTTCAGGACAGGAACCATTAGGCCTACTGCCTGCTTTCACTTCATCAGCATAAACTGCCCCTGTCCATCGGCCTAAACAGAGCTTTGTCACCTTGACTGCTGACAATATGTAGGCTTGGTCAACAGCATTCTGTCATCCGGAACAAGTAGCTTTATTGTAAGAGAGATATGTTGAAATGCAATTCCTCAAAATGTTCAGTGTTTTCTTTAGGGAACTGAATTCTTGTAGATTGAATTGAAGGTTCTCACCAAAGATTTTCTACTACATAGGCCTTCTCTCACCTCAGAGGAATGCAATTTCCACGTCATACACAACTGTAAAGCCTCCATCCATCTAAATTAAGATTGCAAAAATAATCTATACTGTAAATACACTTACCACTCTTACAATAGATACCTCAACCTGACCTCTAAAAGGGTCAAGCAAACAATAATCACATCTAGAAAAAAACATTGACCCTGCAGTTGCAGCACAATTTAGTATGTCCCACCACTACCAATCTACTGCACTAATTAATCTTATTGATTACACCTCGTCAACTAAACAGAGAGAATCATTAACGTTTTATTGGAACTTGAAACAAGAATGAAATGAGTTGGTGTAGCTCTGATGAAAGATCCACCTTGAACATTGTGCGTCTAGTGTAGGTATATAGGATAAGAGAAACATGCCATTCACTGAAGTTCAGTGGGGTCACTCATGTTATTGGTATGCATTCTGGCTCGTGTGTGAGCTGTAGCTAAATTAGAGTAGGGAAGCCAACGCCTTGATGGTCAAGGGGTCCCTGAAGAGGGCTTTAAAGGACCAGAGGACTTACAGAACCGTCAGCTTCTTTATCTTACCTAACAAACAGGGACACAGTTGTTTGATAAACATGGCAACTGCAAATAAACTGCTGTGGTTATGTCTGGTCAAGTGAGAGTTTCATAATACCAGAGTCTTGAAAAATATATTTGCACCATCACAAAAACACTCAGTGTTAGGTTTTTATTAAAGATCATTTGACATAAAATATATTACATGTAACAGAAAACCTTGCTACAAACCACTACAGTATATAGGTATGATGTTTATTATTTACTCTCTCTGTTAAGTCTAGTGATTTCTGTCCAGCAAAGGAATTTGTGAGAACTCGGACAGACTATGACAGAGGTGCACTTTGTCATCGTCCTTTGACTGTAACAAGACAGTTGGTTGGAGTGCATACATACAGTACTTGAACACAAGTTGTAAACTTAGGCAGGAGGGTTTAAAAAAAGGAAATCAGGGTGCTTTGCTATTACTTTGGTATGGATGGTACATACAGTATTACACTGACAGTATAAAAGTGGGGTATTGCACTGCATTGTTCCTTTTGTTCTAGGTATTAAAAAAGCATCACAGATAAATACAAATTGCCCTTTAAGTGCACTTATTGGTTCACTCAACAAAAAACAAGTAGCTGTACATTTCAATGTGCAAGTTTACTAACAAACGCTGGAGGACCATGAAACATTAGTGACCACAGTTCTAAAATGACACACCAACACTGGTTATCCTCATCCCCCAAAGTGCATACGTGTTGTGTGACTTGCCCTGGGTTGTGCATGCTTCTGCAGAATTTCCCGACCCTTCTCACAGCCACTTGCAATAATGAGGCTGCAGCAGAGGGTATCCTACCTCCTTTTAGCTTCCCCTACATTATCCCTCCCCTCTGATCTGTCCATCCTAGCGTCAGCACTGATCTGCACAGACACCAGGGGTGGCGTTGGCCTCCCTGCCGGCGGTTCTCCCGTGGGAGGGGGAGAGCGGCTGAGAGGATCCCGTTCTGCAGAGACAGCAGCAGCTACACAGCAGCATGAACAGGCGTGAGCGGATGGGTTGAGTACACAACACAAACATGATGCAGTTGGCTGCCCCCTGGAAAGTATTTCCAATGCCCTGAAAACACACGGACATTGTGTTGAGGCAGGTTGTAAAACAGGATTGAAGATTGAAAATGAAGAACAGTCAAAAATATTGTAAATAAGCATAATAAGAGGCAGTTCAACTGTAACTGAACTTACATGCAGAGTGACCAGCACTGGGTTTTGTCGGGCAGGGGAGTCCACCAACATCAGTATGAAGCGGATGGTGCTCCATATACGCAGGACGATGAAGATGATGGGGATTAAGGTCAACTTCCTGTCCGCCATGGAGGACAGGGAGTTGGACAGAGGGCTGGCGGCCAGGATAGGCCTGTACTCTGACAGTGCAGCATGCTGCATCATAAAACACATATGATTTAGGTTTACTATATTTACACACATTAGGTTTACTATATTTTAGATTATCATAGATCTATGTTCTGTGTACTTATATGTCATGTTATGCCAGGTTGTTGTGAATTTTCTTGTACTAACAATTTCAGTGCACAGTCTAACCCTGTGTTGTTCTGTGCATCTGACAATAAAAGACTTGAACTTGATATGAACTTTAGTAACTAGCAATAAGGATGATAGACAGACTCACTTAAACTTATATGACCTGTTAAAGGGACATTACACTCATCATTTCAGAACAGAAGCCTTTTTAATTTGGCTGTTATTTCATTCTTCTGAGGTGGAGGCTCTCTGATCCAGATGTAGCTAAACTCAGAACATACTGTGACAGGAGAGTGAACCAGATCCTCACCGCTCTGTAGATGTGTCTTTTGATGAGGACGTAGAGGATTGGCAGTGTGATGTATGCCAGGAACTCCCAGATCTTTCCCGTTAGAAGCATCCACAAGACAGGGTCAGGAGCACTGATGCTCACCCAACACCAGCCCACAGACACCTCAGATGCGTCATAGCCAATCCTGTGGAGGCTCAAGGCTGCAACAGTGATGCCCAGGGGAATGCCCCAGCTGAGTGAGAAGCATTAAGCAACAACATGAAGTACTCTGTCTCTAGACTAGCATGAAGCATTAAGCAACAACATGAAGTACTCTGTCTCTAGACTAGCATGAAGCATTAAGCAACAACATGAAGTACTCTGTCTCTAGACTAGCATGAAGCATTAAGCAACAACATGAAGTACTCTGTCTCTAGACTAGCATGAAGCATTAAGCAACAACATGAAGTACTCTGTCTCTAGACTAGCATGAAGCATTAAGCAACAACATGAAGTACTCTGTCTCTAGACTAGCATGAAGCATTAAGCAACAACATGAAGTACTCTGTCTCTAGACTAGCATGAAGCATTAAGCAACAACATGAAGTACTCTGTCTCTAGACTAGCATGAAGCATTAAGCAACAACATGAAGTACTCTGTCTCTAGACTAGCATGAAGCATTAAGCAACAACATGAAGTACTCTGTCTCTAGACTAGCATGAAGCATTAAGCAACAACATGAAGTCAACTCTTTTTGGGTGGCGAGCTTATACTGGAGAACAGGACAATCAGCACTTCATATAACATCATCACTACGATTAAACTATCCTAGGATTTAGGTTTCTACACAATTTTTTTTAAAGCTTGAGAATTTTTTTTATTGTGACCAACTCTGTCTCTAGACTAGCGCCTACTTCACAGTCGCCTTTATTTATCGATTTTGTTTATATGGGTGGATATGGAGACTTTATTGGGATATCAATACTGCATGTTTTATTCTACAGTTCAGATGGAGCTAAAGGTTTGAATACAGAGTGTGACAGCATGCAGCCTCTCTTTTAGCAATAATGTAAAATAATAAGACTCCTTGGAAAATTATCATTGAAGATCAACTTGAGTTCAGTGCTTTAATATTTCATAGCCTTCATTTAAAAGTAAATAATTGAACATGATGTGTATGTGAATGTTGCACTGCTCCTGTTAATAGGCAGATTTACATCTTTCAATCATAAAAAGCAGCATGACTGTTCAGCATGTTGAGTTCAGTGAATGGCTCTGTTGTGCTGATTCACTGGCCTCTTAAAAATTCAACATGATTAGAATAGCACAACAAAGCATGCTTTGATTTAAACTGTGTTATGTGTCATTCTATATTTATTTGTAAATGCACTAATTTGAATACGGGTTTGTACGAAATAGCTCGTGTTTACTTGGTTTAACTTGTAAATCAGGATTAAATAGAATGTATGCAGGGGATCAAGGATGATCTGGGCTCTCTTTTTCTTAAGTGTTTAAAGAGTCAACCCGACTACTACTTGAAGGTGATTCAATGTAAACAGCACATGATCAACCTTTTGAGTACCATGTTTGACATAAATACAATAAATTACAAATTTAATACAAGATGAGCAACACTTAAAATAATTAATTATGAATGTCAGATGCAAATCAACAACAATGTACTAAATCCATGCTTGGATTAAATTAGGAAAAGTAAAAAATAAATAAATAAAAACATTAATACATTTCGCATGATTTGTCAGATATTGGACCTTTAACATAAGACCATGATAATTATTACAATCACCTATCAAATGAATATGTGAAGTTGTTAATATCCTACAATAGTGTGTACGCAGCAAACCCACCTGATAAAGTGAAAATACAGCACCAAGCTATCAGCAAGTCTTTGACTGGTCTTCACGATAAAAATGTACAGGTAGATAGCGATAGCCACAGTCCAGAAAAACGAGCTTGTGTTTGAAAAAGTGGAAATTGCTCCTTGCACGATACAGCCAACAGAGTCGGTCTTAAAAACATTCCAAACTCCGTACGCGTATGAGACGGCAGACAAAAAATCTGCGATCGACAGGAACACTAAAAGTTTTCGTGGGGTAGTTCTCAAATCTGGCCAAATTATGTATGTGAAAATTATAAGGAAAGATCCCAAAGATGAGAAGGCACAAGAAATTAGAACAAGTATCTGCTCAGAGACGTACACAACAGTCTGATTTTCAGCAGCCATAACTGCGCGGCAGGCTACGTCTTACCAACTGAACTCCAAACGAATCAAATCAACTTCACTCAACAAAGCTAACAATCCTCCAAGACAAAAATCATCAAAATAGTCTACTGTATAACTGAGATAAGTACTCCATCTTGCATTACGTCCGTAAACAATTCCCCCCTTTTTGAAACAGAAACTTTTTAAATAGAGAAACTCTCAGTCTGATGTGTTAATCTGAGAGAACCTATATTTTGGCCAGTACAATTTAAAGTCATTCTGAATCTAAAGAGGAAGCTCGACAATAGTTATACGCGAATGTTAATTTAACCCCTTCCTGCCACTGCCACTGAGACATTTACCCGGAACACAAACTCGTCTGACTGGTAAGCCAGTTGTTAGAAAGCATGGGACAATTGTGGCATGTTTGGATGTCGCTCAAATGAACCAACGCACAAAATAGAAAAGTGTAATCGTGACTTCTGGTGAAAACAGATTTTCACACCAGTGACTCTACTACATTTTCACTACACATAACTAAAGTCCAAAAACTGTTTAGTGAAGAAGTGTTTATGCATATAATAACATTCTATGGGTAAATAAACTCTAGTGTTAAATTACCACAAATGTTCTGACAGTACTTTATTGATCCTTAAGGGAAATTGCTGTTTCAGCAGGCAAGTCGTTTTTACTGATCCAGTAGCCTACATAGAAACATTTGGATGTAAGTGTCTGCTAAATGACTAAATGTAAATGTAAGTAATATATCACTTTATGTTACATAAAGCTGCTCACTAAAACACTGTATTGTGGCTTTTCAAGACATTATTGTCAAACTTGGTGTGACCATTTTTATTGCAAGGCAGCCAAAGTCCCATTTATTGTCATAGGCAAGTAATCAGTTTGGAATCTGCGCCATTTCTAACAAGCGACTTAATTCCTCCCTTTATAGTCTTCAAATATGTTACCCGATAGATACCATTGAGAATCATTTTGGAGCTGTTCCTTCTGTCCTAGACATGCTGCAGCAGAGTAAAACAGGCTTATTGTGCTTGCAGCAATGCAGTGCCATTGTGGTTTGCAGAGGACTGCAGTGTTCTGTTAGCCTATATGTCTTATTCTGCAGACAGCACGTCTGAATAACGATCTAATGCCTGAATCAATAATCTTCTTACAGCCCTGCTTCCACTTCATTTCACAGTCCCAAGACTAAAATACAAGCATGTTCTTGATTTGTATTGGGAAACCACAAAGACTGTGGCACGAGATACCACAAAGACTGTGGCACGAGATACCACAAAGACTGTGGCACGAGATACCACAAAGACTGTGGCACGAGATACCACAAAGACTGTGGCACGAGATACCACAAAGACTGTGGCACGAGATACCACAAAGACTGTGGCACGAGATACCACAAAGACTGCGGCCTCAGAAGGGTTGTATTATTTTTATAACTTGTATTATTGTTTTTATGTATTTTATGTAAAGCACCTTGAGCTGCAATTCTTGTAAGAAATGTGTTATATAAATAGTCTTATTATTAATTATTTATTTTGAAAAATAGTTTTTAAAGATACTATCCTCTACCTACAGCATATGTATTAAGGAGATTCTTCAGAAATTTCACAGACAGTGCCTGTTTCTATTCTCATACTTCTAATTTGTTTTACGATAACCTTTCAGCCTAAGTATGTCTACATCTGATACTTAAACAAACTCATGTAATCGTGACGTTGGACTGATGTCGATGTTAGCTGTGACTAATCTACACTCAGAGAGGGTTTGTACCTGTGATGAAATACTCTGCACTGACTGAATGTAGCCACATTTTATCATCATACAAAACTGTGCCAACATTAGCTTGAAGGAAAAGGGAGAAAAGGACAATTGTAGATACAGTCAAGAAATAGCCAATTGAATATTTTTATTTTACAATGACAAGCAAAACATATATAGTTGACAAATACATTTAAGTCTTTAAAAGCACAATTAAATAATACAATCTGATAGGATAATGTTAACAACAATACTATTTATGACATTTAGCAATGCAATTGAAATGATTGCCTGCTGATTATTATTATTATTATTATTATAGATACAGTTTGGGTGTGTACCGTATTGTAGAAATTGTAAATGTTGATCAAGTATCAGTAGTATAGAAAAATATGTCAATATCAGGTTGTTTGACTTGTGTCACATTTATGTTTCCAGCAAGTGCTGTAACAGGTTAAAGTGGCAGTGCCGACACTCTCTCTCTTTCTCTCCCGACACAAGATGGCACTAGTGAATTGAACCTTTCAAAACACAAATGTCTGTAATTTGAGACAATGAGTTCGGACCATTTGAAATGCTGAACATTTAGAAATACATGATTATTTGGTTCCCAAACAGCATGACGTAAACAATTCATGTTTACATATTAGCATGACATAAACGTTCACCAACTTCAGTCTACCGAGCTTTGAGAATCGGAAAAACATTCATTCGTTCCATAGACGTCATCATCAGACGCTCTAAAATCTGTTTAGGAGCACGGAAAATACGTACCACTCTCCTCCTTTCTCCGCTTCCTGTTCTCCCTCTCTGAGTGATGGACAATGACGGCCTTCTCAGTGCGAAGAGTTTCTGCGGCAGTATACTTGCTGATTGCTTCGTTCTCACTCCTCACAACAACCAGCTAAGACACTGCCAGAGAAACACCCACAAGAGCCAAATCCAACAGCATCTCCTCCTGTCTCCCCTTCTTCAGGCCAGGCCGTCTCCCTGCCACGCTACCAGCAGGGAGTCTCTGAGGCCTGTTCGTCATAGACAGGCATTACGGTCAGGTTTCACCTGATGTGAGGGATGTAAGTGAGAGAAAGGGGGATTCTTCTGTGTCCTTCAGATCCTTTGGCTGGCAGTCTGACACACTTTTTATTTTGGGGTTGTAGTCCTATGCCGGGGTTTTGTAGTCCTATGCCAGGGGACAGCAGATCTGAAAAACATCAAGGAGGTAATGGTCCATTATTCATAGTATCACTAAAAGTTTTTCTCATAGGCCTGATTTGAGCTTTTATCATAGGATAATCAGAACCATATGCCAGGTGGACTATCTGAAAACAGTGTCAACATGTATGAATGCATCATGGAAACATGATGAAATGAAGACAAACACACATACATTTTTAAAATGGTGGGACTTGAGATTTGTCGAAAATCAGGTACCAGACAAAGTGGTCCTCTAGTCCTTTAGAATAGAGGAACACTCTTTTATAGCATCACTGTACACCCCCTGATCTAAGAATAGGCTTTTCGTGAGTTACATTCTTGCAACAAGAGATTACTTGGGTTCAGCTATTATTTTCCGCATCTGTTTGTGTGTGTGTGTATTGAGGGAAATGTGTGTTCAAATTTGTGTGCAAATGTGTGTGTGTGTAGTGTTGTTGTTAGCCACACTTCACCAGAAAAGCCACACTTATACAAAGTCTGGACTTCTGGCTATCTATCTTCCATATAGCAGAGTTATATTTAGAACAGAACAGCCCCTGTGGAATATACACTTCGTTGAAG
The DNA here is from genome assembly GCF_021917145.1 of Hypomesus transpacificus. NCBI lineage: Eukaryota > Metazoa > Chordata > Actinopteri > Osmeriformes > Osmeridae > Hypomesus > Hypomesus transpacificus. The sequence continues at coordinate 2,675,784 of NC_061077.1, read as the reverse complement.
GGACAGCAGCAGCACAGATGTCACAGAGGGCCTTCACACTGGCTAGAAAGATCCAGAAGAGGAATAACTGAAGAGGGAAAAAAGAAAGGAGGATCTCGTCCTTAGACTGAGAGCCCTCCTATCAGCTAGAAGGGAGTCTACATGACAAGCATAGAATCCTATGAGGACGTTAGTGGAGAGCTATGCGGTCACTGCAATGCTGAAGCAACGTTGGAGATTGTGACCATGTGACTTGGGAATAAGAGAATTGAGGCAGTTGTTTGTGCATAGATTTTCTGTCAGGTGTTGGACCTTAGGCAGGAAGTTCCTCTTGGGAAATGTCACAGATAGTCAAGTGTTTGAAATGAGACCAAGGATCCGGTTCTTACTGTCTTCAAAAAAACATCAGGGAAAAAGTCTGTCATAAGTCAATCAGTTGCAGTTGCACCATACCACACACACGTGTAGACCTCGTGACACGCTTTCTGCCACAGTTGCTAAATGACTGCGCTGTCCCCATGTATTTTTCTCGTGAGCCAGAAGCTGGCTGCCGTGACCACATGATCACAGGAATTCCTTCCTGCTCGGGCTTGATGTAATCCCTAATACAGGATTGCAGAATGCCAGGAAAGAATCGCTTGGTAACAGGCTGCCTGCCTGCTGACTGGCTGACTACCTGCTGACTGGCTGACTGCCTGCTGACTGGCTGCTGACTGGCTGACTGGCTGCCTGCCTGCTGACTGGCTGCCTGCTGACTGGCTGACTGACTGGCTGACTGCCTGCTGACTGGCTGACTGCCTGCTGACTGGCTGACAGTCCACCCAGCTGACTGACCAGCAGACTGTCTGCCTGGCTGAGACAGAAGTCAAACCGGCATGAGGCTGCTATCAAGCCCACCATGTATCACAGATCCTTACACACAGTCATCAGCCAGAGGTTAATTTAGCCAGGCTGAGAGTTAGCAATGTTGAGCTAGCCAGGATGTGGTTCAAATGTGTTGTGAAGGCCCGTCTGGACCCTGTGGTGGACAGTTTGGGCTAGTTCCTCTCCTGCCTGAGTGGGGTTCATGTGGTGAGACTGAGGGGTTTTTTGGTGGCTAACATTTGTAATGCTGTTTTCTGTGATTTTCAGTCTAAAATATTTTGCTGAGTAAGTTTGAGGTTTTGAGAGAGCGCGTGCTACATGAGGGATATAAGATTACAACAGGACTGACCTACTGTTCACGTGCTTATGTTTCTTGTCATCAGGGGTGACCTTATGACAAGAAACTAAAAGACTGGCGAAATATATAATTTACAGTTTTGTAAAGTATCCTGGTCTTAAGTTACCTGTAACATTCACACAAGCACAGAGCGTGATGAACCCACCTCCGCTGTGGAAGATCTGTCGTCATCTCTGTCAGGCTGCTGGTTATGTGCTGAGGAGTGAACATACACATGGCTGTGATAAGACAATCTGGTTCACTTCACTTCAAGTCCTCTCTCTCTCTCTCCCCCCCCCCTCTCTCTCCCTCTCTCTCTCTAGCTTGGCATGTCTGAATTGTTACTCTGTCAGTTAGCAACACTCAGGCAGTCATGCTTCCACTCTCTACTCCTATTTTTACAGATTAATTTATCTCACACTGAACACTGACGTCACAAAACCCTCTAGACCAGCACTGCATTATTAGGTAGCTCTTCCAAGGCACATTTCAGTCTTAGACATGTATTTATTTCCCATGCAGTTTAAAGAAACCAAATGTGGACATTGCATCAGTTTTCAGTCGTGGGCATTGTATGTCAAACCGTCTTACGTGAATTATTCAGAGGCTTTTACTCACAGGCACGCACACACGCTGACTTTGACTCCTAGTTACCAGAAAACAGTGTTGCCCCAGCAACAATCTGTTACAGTGTATAGGTTACATTTGAGTACACATAGGTTGCCAGCGCTGGGCAGAATTTATTTTATACATATAGATCGAATTTGTTATAATATGAGTGAACAGATATCCTAATTAGTGGATTTTTCTTGTCAGTAGCTCACTAACTTCTCGTTCTTCTGTTACATCCAATCAAATACTATGTGTAAGACTAAATAGGACATATCTATATACTAAACTGCATGTGTTATACAAGGACATATCCTTGTAGCGAAAAGAAACAGCATCTCCCGCCCCTCTTCTTGATGGAGGTTCATGTGAGGCTGTCTTCTAAACGGTGCAGCAGTTGGTCGTATTTGGAAATTCCCTCAGAGCGCCTCCATTTTGCAAAGTATAAAACTGAATTGAGAAATGCTAAACATTGAACTCTTACCCAGTTTTTCTACATTTCCAATCCAAACTCCTGAGGTAACTGAAACAAGGCTGGATCTGAGGACACAGGCAATGTTTCAGAGCTGAAAGAAAAATAAAAAAACATGTTATTTTTTTCAATCAGTTCCTAGTATGTTTGGATCAAATCTGAGTCACTCAGGGGACTTCTGAAATGATGTGAGTTGTAACAAGATTTGTCTGTGTGGAGGTCACTGTGTCTACGTGTGATCGGTGAGTCCTTATTGTGTGTGCATGTGTGTGTTGGATGTGCATGGATTAGTGTGTACATAGTGACACTCACTATGGTTGTTACTATGGTACCCTTGGAATCAATACATTTGATATGACAAAGACATGGTCAGAAACACAAAACCGATACATTTGTATCCCACTGACACAATTCTTGAGATGTCAATATTGCCAAGAAAATAAAATAATTCATTACATGGCGTTTAAAAGTTATCCTAAAATGTTTAATCTACCTCACATACAAAATATTTTTGCCATAGACAGCAGCAGAATAAACGGTTTGTTTTAAACATGTACTATAACCAGAATTAGACAACTCACCAGTTTAGAAGCAGTGGGTTTCTATGTGTTTTCAGAACTGGAGGGGGTGGTATGCTCCATCCTCATGTTGTGACTCTCATGTTGCTGGGTTCTCCCTGTTCGGATCAGATCACACTAGCATGATGAAGTTATTGACCACAGGCCTCTCTCTCTATCTCTGTGTCTATCTCTCTCTCTCTATCTCAAGCAAGCCAGTACAAGTCAAGGCATGTCCTAACACGCCTGCCGTCTGCCATCTGAGTGTGTGAGATCTGCCTCACAGGCCACAGTGGGAGGAGCAAAGAGGAGAGACACAGAGAACTTAACATGACTCAGCCTGGGTCATTCACTGTGTTATAGTATTAGCATAGCATACATGAGGTACATGACTGGTTGCCTTGTTTGGTTACCATATCCGAGCCATGGTTACCATTACCACTCTCAGTATCTTCATGATATAATGAAAAAAAGATAAAGCCTTCTCTAAAAATGAGTCTTTAGCTGACATGCTATCTTAGAGTGCTGTGTATTACGATACTGTCACACACCATGTTCTTGTTCAAATCCAGCAAAAACGAGAAAAAGGAAAGATACCATATATGGCACGAAGGCTATCATGCAATATTTGATTAATCTTAGAACATGGTAATAAAGTGCACGTTGCCTGGTGGCATTTTCATGTGGTCTCCCTCTGCCCCCTCTACTGGCTTGTTCCATAATGCGTGGAGCCCACATCTGCATGGCACTGATGGCCTTGGCTCACTCCAGGTAACCTTCCTCATCCCCCCCCCCCCCCCCCCCCACAGCTGACATAGACTGAGTAGATGCAGCTTCAGTGAATACTCTCAATCCCCCCTTCACTGCAGCGCTGCTTAGCAAGCATGATCAGCCTGGAGGCTCAGTGGAGGCCTGGGGTGCGTAGCCTGGAACTGGAGCACTGCACACGGCAGTGGCTGCTGATTCATCAGAATTCCCCCTTTTTTTTTTTCTCTCTCTCTCGAAAAAAGTACACATTAAGTTCATGAATGATGAGAGTAGATCAAACGTGTGAAATATTAATGGTGTGAGTAAAAATGTCTAATGATCATACTTGGAGAGATCCAAACCCAGCACCAGCTAAGCATCCTAGAACGGGGCTGGGGAGAGTACTCACACTGCTACGCTAATTTGACAAATCACTAGCAAGTGAAAAAGTGAAAAAACATTAATACGTGTGCTGCATTTCTAATACTGTCCATGTAAAACGTCAAGGGAACTAAAGTATGAATGATGCATCCATGGCCGCTAGTTATTCACGAAGCCGGGTAGTAGATACTTGCGTGAGGAGGGGGTAATGTTAGTTCATCACTGCACTGGAAGTTGATCACTAGGCAGAATCCCAGAGCAGCAGAGACCAGCTCAGCAAAACTGAACTACAGCATGGTTCCCTTTCTGCTGTCTGAGCATCTGTACAGTGCTGTATATCTCACTGAAGTCACTGTTCTGCATATCCCTCCTGGGACTCCGACACTGTCAAACGTCTTTACAAAGCACACACACATTTACACGCACTGTGATGTATTGTGTTGTAAAACCAAAGCGGTCCTCATCAAAGATGGAAGGCCTGTTTGACCCACTGCAGATACCCCTTCTTTTGAAGCATGCATGCGGCACTGCCAGTAGTTGAATAAATGCCAGTGGATGCAGTTTCCTGCAGTAGTTTTGTGAAGTATATTATAGATTTATTTGGTCAGACCTTTAAATCCCCTTTCAGGGCTTAAAGTATCCTAAGTGATCCACGTGACGCATGAGCTATGTGTTTAATTCTGAGAATAAAGAACAGTCATTGAAGTTAAGTTGATTCGTATTTCTGTGTAAGACAATTATTTAAAAAATATACACATTTGTTTTATCAAACCAATGTAAAAAAACAGCCTCCCATTATCAAATTCCTGTACCATACCTGCTGTACCTGCACAAACATTTTCAGTCATTCAATAGGACATGCTATGTTCATCTGACAGGCGCCGAAGTCAGTAGTGAAGAGATGGGAAACAGGGGTGAAAGAAAGAAGAGCGAGGGAAGACAGAGGGAAGAGAGAGGGAAGAGAGGATTCCTTACCCCAGCAAGTTCAAAGCTTGCTGCATTGATTACATCATCGGGACGAAGGCAGTGGAATGGGACAATGCACCATTAGGAGGGGGGGACGAGAACCTACTTCTCGCCACTGCCTCTCTCTGAATCTCCCTACACTCACAGAGGGCACTGCTCATCTCCCCTCTATACCATACACTCTCTCTTACACACACACACACGCACACTAACACACACTCTCACACACACACACACACACACACGCTCCCCTAACTCACCCGGGTCCAGAAAGACAGCCTCGTCTTCCCGTCCTCCTCGCTCACTCAGCCAGTACATCACGTGACAGACTGGATGAATGTGTGTACTGTACGTATGTTGGAAAGACAGGTGCGCGTGTGAGTTAGTGCGCGTGTGTCCGAAGAGACTGAGAGAGAGTGTGGGTGCATGCATGCCTGTGTGCGTGTGCAACGATAGACCGGCACTGCAGGAAGTCAGTTGCTGCAGGACACTGCAGGATTGCTGCTCTGCTGCTGGCTCGCCGGCTCTGTTTTCCCCCCTCCTCTCTCTCTCTCTCTCTCTCTCTCTCTCTCTCTCTCTCTCTCTCTCTCCCTCTCTCTCTCTCTCTCTCTCTCTCTCTCTCTCTGTCTCTCTCTCTGTCTCTCTCTCTCCCTCTCTCTCTGCCTCGCTCGCTCTTCACTCAGGCAGATTGCTCAAGGAGGAGAGTGGGAGCATGTGCTGCATACTTTTTAGGAGAGGGGGGGAGATGGGGAGAGGAGGAGGGGGAGGGGGAGGGTGGGCAAAAATGAGTAAGGAGAGGGGGGAAGGCATTACAGAGGTGCGGAGCATGCTGGTGAAGCACTGTGCTCGGGGAGGGGGGGGCAGGGGGGGGGTGGCGGTTGGAAAAGGAGGAGAGTTGAGGTGCAAGGAACGTCAGGTGAGTGCGGCAATTTGCTTGCTGGCAGTGCAGCGCTGTTCATCCCCCCCCACCGCCCCCCCCCCCCCCCTCTCTCAGTGAAGAAAAAAAGAGAGAGGAAGAAAAAAAACTGCAGATGTTCACCGTGATGTCAGGCTCCCAGGCTCTGGTGTAAACGTAAGGCGAGTGTTTCGACATGTCTTTAAAGGTTACAGACTGGGTCTGCAGCAGAGAGAGCCGCACCGGAACAACTCGTCTCATAGGACGGCCTGCTGGATAGCGGCTGTGGCTCATTTTCTTTTTCAAGGTCTTAACACAGTAACCTGAGGTGAACCCAAAGATCAGGAAGCACACACACACACCACCAAAAAGACCACCGTCACAATGATCTGGATTCATCATACGCAGGTAAGCGACGCATTTCGGGAAGCCCCGGTTCCCCCTACGACACAAACTTTCACAAAGGGAGCCTACGTCATTTCATTTTCACCTTCTGTGGAGTCGCATAGCAGTTCATTCAACATGACTGCTGTCATAGGGAACCTTGACCCCACACTAGACAGAGATCACAAGGAGAGGTGGGCAGAGATCTGCGACTGTCATAGAACACATGTCTGGAAGCCTGAGTTCTGCAGTACTCTGAGAATTATGACCTCTTTCGTCTGCCTGGTCTTAGACACAGACTCACTATGGACACTGCACTATCTGTTGTACATCCAGGACACACGCACTTCAAGCTCTTTACAGTGACAGTTCACAAGCAACTCTTTACAAGTTTTCCTTCACTGTATCAAAGTAAATTGTATTTAGCATCTCTCTCTCCTGCTTTCTCTCTCTTTCTTTCTCTCTCACACACACACAGACACACACACACTTTTACCCCACTCGCATGTTTAAAAACTTCATCAAGCTTTTTACTCTGTTCAAGACTTACATTTCCTGGTATACGCAGAACCTCATTTGACTGTAATACAACTTCTAGACTGCAGTCTCTCTGTCCCATGCAGGCCACTGTAACCTCATTCTCAGAGTTGCTTCAGCAATGATCCTGTACCGTCAGAACACGTCTGAGAGGGCTAATACTACACATGAAACACTCTACCTATGTTCCACCCAGAGACCCTCGGCAAATTATATTTAACCAAAGTCATTAAGACATTGACACGAGACACTCTAGGACAACTGCACTTTTCCAACGCTTGCAAAGGTTAAAAGAAGGTTCTCTCATTGTTTTATCTCAGTGTTTTAATTCTCTATGTCCTGAGTCATTCCTAAAGGCCAGTCCTATCAAATGGCCGGTCCCCTCTGACACGCTCCTTCTATTTAAAGCCTGTGCCATGTGTTAAACATGGATGAGAGAGCAGTTGAGGCGAACCGCTAACTGGCTGGTGCAGGGACTGTGACACTGATCAGACCGAGCCTGCTAGAGGCTTACACTGCAGGCATAGATACAGTTACCCATCAGTCTAGGCCCCTTTAAGAACACAGTATCGCATACACACAGAGAGAGTGAGAGGTAAACAGAAATGATAACAGCATTAGAGGAGAATAAAGCTGTCTCTAAGCAACCACAGTAAAGAACTGGCTAAGATGAGCATAAATAATGGGGATGCATCATGCAAGCCAAAAGAGCTAGGAGACAAACTTCTCTATACTCACTCTTTACCACTTCAGGCTGGATGGAGGATGCTGCCCGGGTTTGTGGTGTGCTTCCATGGCGTGGCAAAGTTGACTGCAGCACTGCCTCCTGAACAGAATGACATTGTTTGCACTCTCCCTCTCCCCCTTCTCTCTCTCTCTTTCTCTGCCTCCTCCTCCTCCTTCTCCTCTGTGCTCTCGCTCGCTCGCCCCTCCTCCTCCTCCTCCTCGCACGCTCGCTGGCAGCACAAACTGCACCGCTCAGCAGTGTTTCCCCCTCTGCCGCAGCACATCCTGCATGAGCTCTGCGTATCTGAGTGGGACGGGACTTTTAAAGGGGAACGCAACCTCCAGGGTCAGTGTGTGTGTCTGTGTGTGTGTGTGTGCGCTGCACATCCTTAGGTCCACCCCCTCCCACAATTCCTCAACACCACCCACCACCCCTACCCCCATGGAGCAGCATCAGGGTTACCGGTTCCCTCACAAGAGACTCCCTCCCTTTACCCCTCCTCCTCTCTTCTCCTCTCCTTTCCTCCACCCCCAACCCCTCCCCACCATCAGCACCTTCACCACCACCACCAACACCACCCCTTTTATTTGTTTTCACTGTAAAGCGAAACCCATCCTGTGTAAATGACAGTTCTCAATGGGCAACAGTCTTTTTCAGCGATGCCACCTCTGATTCTCTCATGAAGGTCTTATGCCATAATATCTCTCACTTCTCCTGAATGCCCCGAATAGACGGTTTGTCTCCAGGTATTAGCTCAAAATAGGCCAACGTGATGCGTGGTGATAATGGTTCCGTATGGATACAGTAGTACATTTGTACTGTAAGAAGTGAAGAGCTGAATGACATTATTGCCTTAAGTCATGACAAACCAAGTACCACATACTGTACATGATGCATGGTACAGAATCAATGTACTGCAATGGGACACAGTGTCATCATTGGCAAGGTTAGCTTTTTTCTCTACCAATTCAAATTTCTCCTGATCCATCATGCACCATTCTGACTCTCCGCTATTCTGCATTGCGCAGAAATATAGAAATGATCTAATTACCAAATTTATCTTTCTCAAGTTCGTGAAAATAGTCATTCATTATCATTAAGGTCATTGTCGTAATCTTTTTCAGCTGTTTTAATACCTAAACCTCACTACGTATGTAAATCGAAAAGTGCACTCAATTATTAATAACGTATCATTTTAAGGTTCTTCAAAGTAATGCGTTACTATAATCATTGTTGGACCCTACAGAGATCCTACACAACGGCGCCTTGAGGGTTTTCTGCAGCACTGCTGCTGCACTGTGGGGTCCTCACTGCAGAACCAAGGCTGGTTCACATGACTGTTCTCCTGGGCCCCCAATGAACCTTGTGAACCCCTCCCCCCTCCCCCCCTCTCTCTCTCCCTCTCTCTCTGTAACTGTGCAGTAGCACTGGGTAGCTGCACATTAACCCCCCAGGCAGAAGGGCTTTGGGCTTACCTCAACTAGCATGTAAGGTTAGCCCATAGAGTCTCTGGAGTCCACCTCTCGTGGCAAAAATACCTGAATGGCAGAAACGCACTTTGCGCTGAAGGAAAATCCTGAATGAGCAGAGCTTGCACAATGGCTTTCTGTGTTGAAAATCAATGACTGTTGGAGGTCAAGTGTATGATGTCATTCATGCCGGTCATACAGTGAGCTGCGAGTATTAGGTACCGGGTTCCAAACGTCCAACTCAACGGATAAGCTCTCAACTTATCAGGCAGAGCTCCGTTCCGCGGTGCTATCTCTGGCGGGGGGGACCTGCTAGCAACGACAGAGGCAGTGCGACAGGGTCTCTCATTCACACAGCGTCTGTCATGTGCACAGCGGTGACATGGCTGAAAATGCCCCTTCCGGCAGATTCCTCACACGCCCCAACTCTTCAGTAATGGCATCCCCATTGATAAATAAGGCATGAGGAAGGGCCCTTTTAACTTGTCCTATCACGTTACTTGCTGCTGTATACCTGACACTGTCGCAACCAATGGCTCCAGGCTGTCGGCTGTGGATGAGGTTTCTAGATCTGTTCTCACAGGGAACATGTGTATATGGCCTGAGGCCTGCAGACTCATCATCAGTCTTGCCATCTTATGGTTTAAATCATAGGTACATGTCTATTTCTATGGACATGACTGTACATGATGCAGGTCTATGCACTGCCCTTGCTGACTGGACAGTTGATCAAAACGGACCGCACATTCTATTCACGCAATTTGTGACTACAGGATGAGCGGCTATTAAAAAACGTCACCGACATGGCTAATGCGATGTGACAGGAAGTGGTCCAGAAGGCCATCTTGGGAGAGAGGTTATCTATGATGTATGGAGAACCTGGACGTAACCTGGTCCGGAGAGCTGAATCTAACGAAGCACCGAGGATGCGGTGTGTGTTACCTCGGCCCACTGCTCCTCTCTATCGATCTGCCCAGAACAGATAATAGACACATTGATTCACATCCTCAGCAACTTGCTTGGTTTAGACATCACTCCGAGCGCATTCCAAATTATGCTCAATTAATGAATAAAAGTGTGTTGACTGAGTCTTTTCCTGGCCTATCCCAAATGATTTGAACATTCGCAGAAGAGCAACGTTCATATCCAACCAGATAACATTTCATGACTTGCTTTGCTGTGAGGGGCATGTTGTGCTAAGCTAATTGTCATCAACACAGACCAGGGAAAACCTGGCTTTGCTAATTAGCAGTGGTGTTCAGGAGTCATCTCAGGTGAACAGACTGGAATTTAATTGAAAGAGTTGGCCATGTAGACTGACGGATACTGACGGATGCAGACTTGGGGCAGGCGAGTGCAGTATTTCACTGCGCCAGTGTTTCTTTGCTGACCTCATTTTGTGAAACTGGGCAGATTTCTCCCAAGGCCAAGCTGGTGGAAAACAAGTTAGAGCCATAGAAACATGCAGTTTAAAGAGGGTCGTTCACAGATCATTTGGAATTGTTAAGCACTCAACATAAAACAGCCTCCTTATCATCAATCCTCATTTGAAGAGCATCCCATAGCTATATTTTCACATTCACAAATTAAGTTAACATAGTATTATGATGAATGAATGGTTGTCAAAATCCCTGATAATATTCCTCTTCCAAGGTCAAATGTCTTCTGACGTCTTGAACTGGCACCTAGAAATATGAGGAAAGAAAACTGTCTTCTGTTTGAAAGAGAAGTAATAATTAAAGAGATTGGAGTAACAAGCATATGATGGATGAACATTATGTTGAGTGGGGGAACCTTTGTGAGTGGCTACTCCAGGGGCTACTGGTAAGTAAGCTGTGACTTTGCCATCTATCAGCGTCAACACCATTTATCGTTCAGATTATAGGAGTGTTGTGGAACAGCAAAATGCTAAACATATAAAATACAATGGAATATACAAGATAAAACACTGCCAATTATGCAATGAATACTATCCAGGTATATTATATGGGTTATAATGTAGGATGTTCTTTAAAAATAAATCAGTGTTTTCATCTTTTGAATTAAAAATTTTAATTACCTGTATTTGGTGGCACAACCGGGTATTTCCCTAATAGTGCCCGTCTGCCAAGCCATAAGTACCCAGTATGTTCTGAAAAATACCTATATACTGTATATCAACCAAGCCGTGGACTTTATATTTCTCAATGTAATCTCCTGCGGTAATTTTAGCTTGAACCTATTAAGCTGTAAAACAACTGATCAATTTGTGTAAATAGTCTAAATGAGAAATATATATTATGTATCCTTGTTCCGTATAATCTGCACATTTATGTCCTACTATGTGTTTTTATGTATTTCCAAGTAATTAGTTATCAAGGGTGCATGGTCTTTTATGGCTCTGATTGGCTTTGAATCTTTTCTGTTTGTGTTTTTCTTTGGTTCTTGGTGGTGTGCTGCATATTATCCAGAATAACCCTTGTCACCTGGAGTTATGCGTCGACTCTTGGCCTATATTCAGCAGTCATTTGTTATCGTCGAAAAAAACAGGCAAGATGGAAATATAAAACAGATCATGTATTACGTCGCAGACCCGACACTGGATGCTGTATTCATCTTCTGAAATGAACATGACATTTTTAAGGCTGTTGTCAACTGCTCACCTGACATATGCACTATCTTCACCCTGAGCCCGGACACCTTGAGAACAATGCTCCTTGAGACCAGAATTGTAAACTGGAAGAACGGGCTAACGTTTAGAGGTAGGGCACTCCTGGCCTCATCCCTATGTGATGCAATATGCTTCTATTTGTTAGGATTGTCATGCTTGGTTAAAATCTTTTTTTTTTTGTCTTAAGTATCAATTTCTAATTGTTGTCTTTGAAAGGCATTCCAAGGTCACTCTAAGCATTCCAAGGTCACTCTAGGTTCCAAGGTGGTCTTATAAAAGACAGTGCTTCCTTAAATGGACTGGATATAAATGAATATGGTGATTAAAATACCTACATTCATCGCAGTTCACACAGCATGGCATACCATGGGTACGATGAGCCACAGTTGACTATTTACAACAGAATTTTGGCTTACTTTTCTTTGTTTTTGTACACGTCAAATCAACAACTTAAATACTCTTAACCTCACCTTGCATCAATCATTAGCATTCTCTCCCATGACCAAAAAGAAGCACCCTCTGAAAATCTCTAGCCTGGATGTGTCCCACACAGAGGTATTGGACTGACACCTGCCTTACGGAGGGACCCAGGAGAGAGTGAGCCACGTTAGGGCTTGTATCCGACACCTGCCGAACGTCTGTGTGACAGACAACAGGGAACAGCCGGTGTCCTGGATGCTGTCTGACAAGCTGTGTGAGCTGAGGATAGCCTACACCTCCCCGGAATACCGGAGGGCCGGACACTTGATGGCACTGTCCGCAGCGCTGGTGCGCAAGGTGAGTACCATGGGCCTGCCGGTTTTACTGTCACGTCAACTGGGAGAACCATCCCGCCATGACCGCCGTGACATCACTGGGATTCTCCAGGTGTCCCTCGATGGAAAATATATCAGTGTTGCTTATATGCAAGGATAAATACTGAAGACTTCTTACTCTATGCAATAAAAAGATGATGGCATATAATAAAAGTGGCGCTGTTAGTGTTTGTTGTGTGTATGTGTGAGTAAAACTGTGTGTGTTTTCAGCAACATTGTCGTGTTCAGAGTTTAGAAATGAAAAAATACGTTATCTGTGGTACGACGATGCACTGGACATTTTGCTTCCATCCTCTTCCAATTCTGCCTGTGTGTGACACAAATCTTTTTCCAGTCTTGTGCATCTAGACAGCGGTTTTGATTTAAGACCCTTCTCTCAATCACCCAAAGAGACTCCCCCCTCCCATGGGCATCCCCTCTGGAGGTATGTAGCCTCAGAGCTGATTGCCTCTCTGTTTTAGCAGCAATGCACCATTCAAGTCTGCAGGCAACTTGACAAATGAGCAGCGATCGTAGCATAGGGGTGTTTGTACTGCACCACCAACCCCATCCTACTTCATCCCGACCCGCAGTGGTTATACCTTTGCTGAGTCTAAGCGCCCCCGCCCCTCCCCCCCCTCACACACACACACACACACACACACTCCTGCTCTCCCCTCTTTCCTCACTTACTCACTCACTCCTTATCTTCCACACTCTGGGACAACTCACAGACATAACTGCAAGTGCACATAGGTAGACACACAACCATACTAAACCTTTGCATTCTAACTCTCTCCTTGAAGCACACACAGAACTCCCTCTTCACTAGAGTACACGTCCATAAAAAATCCATTCTGTCCATCAGGAGTAAGTAGAGTACAGCAGCTTGCTCTACTATACCAACTAGTAACATTAGAAAAGTGTGGGTGTTTCAAAAAGGTGTGGGAACATTCACACAGGATGCTGTGAAACACCCAGCCACTATCTTCTGTGTCAAAAAATACACTGGAGGCAAACCGGAAGTGAATCATTCCATTTACCATGGAAGCCTCTGACTGTTGCTAAACTGGGAACCTATAGAAAAGACAATCAAAGATGAATCTGAATCTGAATCTGAATGACAGCATCCACCCTCTGGTTTAAGCAGGATTTTGCACCTGAGAACCATAAATAGAAGGAGCTCAGTGTATGTCCGAAGCAGCCCGTCATCATTCACCTTGGCTTTTGTGGCTGTGACTTGTCTGCAGGCTGCCAGCCACATGTGCTGTCCAACAAAAGCAGATCACTCTGTGATCTGTGGAGTGGGGACGTACTATTGATCCTGCTGAAATGATGGTTTTTAAAAGGCAGGCAGTAAGCATGTCTGTACTCCTCCCACAGCGTGTGGGTCGCCATGGCCTGGCCAGAGATATCCCCCTCCTCAGCACTTTGCACTCTGGCCCAACAGGAAAATTGCATTTTTTCTCTTAGACAGCTGAGCAGAGGGTAATTCAAGTCATTGAGCTATGCTCTCTGCTAGAGATGTAAAATGAGCCATATTACCTTCAGGCACGATGCTCAGTGGACAAATAAGGTCATTTGCATGCTAGGTTATGGTGGTTGTCAAAGTAATATCAAGAGGATTGTTGGTATGATATACTAGCTGAGAGAATTTGTATCATTTAATCATTGAATCAAAAGTAATTAATTTGTTGGTAAGGCAAGAGGTGTCTATAAAATCCTCAGCAGAGCAGACTCTATGCCTCTTCATGGAAAGCACTGGGTAGGTTTGGTTTATCCCAATAGTTGCTGTCCTATGCCACTTGTGTTTGTGTGTCCTCATGTCTAGTGATGGTAATTCTAGACAGAATGTATACTAAATTCAATTCAGCGTCAATCAGAAACGAAAATGTACTCGGATGAATGTGTAGGATACAGCCACTAGATGGCAACAGATTAACACGATATCACACTGTGGCACGCCACTGTTTCAGGAGGATGCTGGTACACTCTTTTCACTGACTCATCAAGACATACATTCGCCTGTATGCAGAGATATAAATTCAATGGGATGACATCAGACCTGCTATACTTGATTTATAAGGGATGAAAGTGATTCATCTTGATTGACCCTCTACCATCACTTTTTACATCATACATTTCTTAACCTCTGAGTAAATTCAGTTCTACCAGGATGGCTTTACTTTACAGGACATTCTGCCTGGGACTGAGCACTAAAGTGGCAAAGGGATTTTCAACTTCAGGGATGCATCCTTCTGACATCAGTTGAGAGACTTTTAAACTGGATGAATGAACACACATTGCAATATTGGTAGGCCTATATAAATAATTAAACATTACATAAAATTATGTTATGGTGCATCTGGGTCAAATTACATAGTCAAACATTATGGCCTATATTTTTCAATTTTTTAGTAATATTTATTTTTGCAAAAGGTTAAGTAAATCTTAATTTCTCTCAACATTTAAAAATAAAATGTTACCGACAACACCTGTACAGCTTACACTGACGTTGCAAACGTTGACGTTGTTATTTAAATAATAATCTACACATTGTGCTGAAAAATGTAAAATCTTTTTTACATATCGTAACCCTCATCAATTTGGATGCCCCAATCCAAAAGTAAAGTTTACAAGGTTTGATTAATATACTTGGGCTTCTACAACTTCTTGGTCAGGAAGTAATTACAAACAATGCAACGTTTGTGAAAAGTCAAGTTACTCATAACGAGCGTCAAATTATATCAACCCGTGCTCTGCAAGTCCTTAACATAACGATCATTGTATACTCCATTAGGCTATATAGTAGGCTATTTCTACGGTCAAGACGTCCAAGGGAGGTCCTAATCTAGTACAGCAGCTGGGAGCTATTTACCACGTGACTGGATAGATGTTACAGCAGCCATCATTTTACCTAATTCATGTTCAACCCAAAAGAGGAAAGAGGAGCAGGGATGAAACGAGCAGCCATGGAGTAGGCCGGGAATGAGAAGTCACATATTACTATTCTATCTGTTATTTTATTGTTTTTATAAGACTCTTGCCAAGGTGAGTTTGATATCCGCCTATGATATATACGGTGCCTATTAGCGTGTATTTTCGAGTTTGTTCATGGTTTTATATGCTCATTATGTTCGAGATGGCTATAAAATGTTGCTTGTTCCAGTACAGAATTTGTAAAACACACATTTCAGCTGTAATTTAATCATAATTGTCGTTGGAATGTTGGGGGATTGTGTTTTTGTGCCGCGCCTGTGTGTGGCTAAAATGTTAGCGATGTACTTCCTGTGTAACAAAGTAGCCATACGCGGAACGATTGCATAGCCTTCAATGTTACAAGTCAACATTGATTGTTGTTGGCGCGTGCAGACCGAATGTTCGCGCAAGGACTCATCCTGGCCCAATTGTGAAGGCTAGGCTATACACACAGGATTCTACTACAGTAGCTCCAAGCGAAAGTGGTTAGGTTAATAACTACATTTAGTACCCGTAAATGAGGTCGAAAATATGTAGGCTGTTATGCCAAAAAGGTTGGAAATGCAGATTTTAATCTCGTCTAATTGATCCAATTGCATGCAGGTGGTCCTGACAACGCTACTGAGGTAATCTGTCTCTAGAACCATGGTAAATCTCTTAAAATGCTTTACCTTAATCAAACTCATGCCAGCTTTAATTGTACCACTCAGAATTTCAATGGAATTCTTCAAATTAATTGAAAAATTGCTAAATGGGTAGTCTCGATGGGAGTATTAGTTGTCCATTGAAAACTCCATGACTAAAACAATCCAACTAATGAATCACACCTACCAAGGTGTGGGTTGAATTAACACGTTTTTATTACAAGTTTAAACGTGAGATTTTGCAGAAGACAAGTGGTGCTTCGGCCCAGCTAATCTACCAAGGCCTCTCCGGCATTTCAATCAGCTCACTACCTAGGGGCCCGCGAACCCCCAACTGGTTGTCGGACTCCTGCCCAAATACCGAAACAAGCCCCTGCTACCTTTCCAAGGTTTGAAGCGACAAAGAATCAAATTCTTTAGAAGTTGTAACTGTTTCTAAACATTGTTTACTATGAATGTTGAGGATGTGTAGTTATCAACAGTGGACTGAGGGGGAAATGGTTACATTTCAACAGTATCAAAGTTTACAAATGAACATGTTTCACTCTCCTTGAAGGCTGGACAGGCATTGAAAAAGAGATTGTTTACATTCAGAGACTGACCACCCGCTGCTTGCTTCTCCTTCCCTCCTGTTTTGTCGTCACTGAGGAGACATGACCCATTTAAATGGTTGTTTACTTGCATTAGAAAAAGAGCCAAAACACTTCTCAATGAACTCTTGTCTACAATTTAATTAGAGGGGCCTTCCCAGCAGCCAGTTTTTCAACGTATCACAGTTCCCTGAATGGCATAGCAACAGGGGCAGATGTACACTAACTGTAGGGTTTTCCTTTTATTTTTTCGTTATGAAATGAAGAATCAATTACAAGTGTCAGAGTACACAACATGCAAAGGGCGTGCAGGTATTGATGGCTTTTTGAGTCTGTGTTGATCTGGTTACGTTATAAAATGCAGTCACATTATTGTCACAGATGTAAAGTATAGTTTGTCCGGTTCTCATCAGACATACGGCGCCAACTCTTGAGGTCTACAGCCAAATCCACTGCCAGTTTGACAATTTGTGGTCCAGTCTTTGCCACCAATGTTTCCCTTGAAAACACTGCCATAGCATGTTTTATATTTTTAAGCCAGACATTTTATTATTGCGTTTCCTGTATCTTCTGACTAGACAACTATGTAATAGGAAATGGCTGGATTTTTTGTTGTTGCCATATTGTCTATTTTTGGAAATGGTGGGTTTTTGGTTTTAGACTGGCTGGCCAACATGTTGTATAGCACAACAGTGTGGGCATTTTTGTATTTTGTTTTGAAGGATAACTGGCTAGATGGTGTGAATCATAAAGGCTTCCTTTATAATCTTGTATTACCCTGGGATCACATAGATGTGAAACCACTTGTGTTTCGAATATCAGACAGTGGAGGTCTCTTGTGGGTTAACACCAACCATTATGAAAAACAAACATGCACTGTTGCATCTGCACACTGTACTCTATGTACCTTGTGTTTTCTCATCAGATGAGGTCATGGTGAAGATTTCAGGGCCATTAACCCACTGAGCTGAATACTCCCCTGTGGTGGTGCCGCTGTGTCTTTGATGCCTTTTGAAGGTCGTCTTCTTATACACGTAGTGTATGTGTGTAATGATTAACGTTTTCTTCTCATCTTTTGTCTAATCTCTCTAGGTGGGCTAAACCAACACCTAGCCTGACCCCCGTTTCCTGGCAACTAGTAACGCCGGGACCAAAGTCAGTCCCCTGATTGGGTAAACGGGTGGTGGGAGGTGGAGAGCAAAGGGGCACAAACTGATTAGTTCCCCCTCCCTTTTTCTTCGTTTTGAGGAGGTGGAGAGGAGGGCACTGGTCCAACCACCCGGAGCATGGGGCAGAAAGTCCCAGGCGGCATTAAAACCATCGACATGCGGGATCCAGCGTTTCGGCCCCTAAAGCTGGAGCTGCAGGCCCTGGACCACACCAAGCCGTCCCGGCTGGACCTGCTGCTGGACATGCCCCAGGTCAACCAGGAAGCCCAGGTGCAGCACTCGTGGAACAACGACGACCGCTCCCTCAACATCTTCGTCAAGGACGACAACAAGCTGGTGTTCCACCGTCATCCCGTGGCCCAGAGCACGGACGCCATCCGGGGTCGGGTGGGCTACACCCGGGGACTGCACGTCTGGGAGATCAGCTGGGCCATGCGTCAGCGGGGCACGCATGCCGTGGTTGGCGTGGCAACGGGTGAAGCTCCACTGCACTCTGTAGGCTACACGGCCCTGATAGGGAACAACCATGAGTCCTGGGGCTGGGACCTGGGGAGGAATAAACTATTCCATGACGGCAAGAACCAGACAGGGAAAACCTACCCAGCCTTCCTGGAGTCAGACGAGACCTTCATAGTGCCTGACTCCTTCTTGGTAGTGTTGGACATGGACGAGGGAACTCTTAGTTACATTGTGGACGGACAGTATCTGGGAGTTGCTTTTCGAGGACTGAAGGGCAGGAAACTGTATCCTGTCGTTAGTGCAGTGTGGGGACACTGTGAAATCCGAATCCGGTACATAAATGGACTAGATCGTAAGTACCAGCCACACTGACATCTCTGCCTGCCTGTAATGTGTCCTAATCCTTAATTCTTCTGCTTCCCTCAAGGGAAGCTTGAGTAACAGTGGCTGCACGTTGGCCACGGCAGTCATTTTATAACTAGGTCATGGACCCGGTTTCAGTGTTTTATTGATGCAATGAACATGGGTGTGACACCCAAGGATTGGTTTAATGAAAACCTGCAGATTGAGGTTACCACAGGGCACCAAAGTACAGTTTGCCAAACCCCTTGTCCAACTATTATGCAAACCTGCCAAGACCACACCTGGTAAAGGTGCAATTACATAATTTGTTTAATCTCCTTAACCCATGGCCCAGAGACAGCAGGAATTGAACATGCTGTACATTAGTATGGAGTGTACGTGCCGGGGCCAAACACTTCTTCTCCCTGATGTCACATGGGGATTGGGGTAGCTTGACACCATTTTAAAATTTATTTTTCAGCTTGGACATGGGTTATCTGAAGGAAAGGACAATACACAACTGTCCCCGCCCTCAGCCCAGATGAACCAATACCTGAAATGTGTCTCTAAAACCACTTTTATGAATGGATGGTAAATGACCCAGTTGTTTGGTTATTTTTCTAAGTGACAGTGTTTGTGTCCTCTGCCCACAGCGGAGCCCCTCCCGTTGATGGACCTCTGCAGGCGTTCTGTGAGGGTGGCTCTGGGGAGGGAGCGTCTGGGAGAGATCCATGGCCTGCCCCTACCTGCTTCCCTCAAGAACTACCTACTGTACCAATGACCTCTCGCCGCCACGTGAAACGACACTGCACACACTCTGCTGTCGCCCTCTTCGTTGTCTCTTCTCTGGGAGGGCGAGGAACTTAGTTCCTCCAGAACTGACTCGGGGCTCACCCGGAACTAAGGGCTGTTTCAACCTAAATCCCTGAACACATCCAGGTTGGATGGGGTTACTGGTGTCTTAGTTTTTAAAATAATGATCCTGTTTTTATGGCTTACTACAATCATATAAGTGGGACTTGTGTGTGATGGGCTGAAAACTATGCAGATACTGACCAGATGGTGACAGGCCTTGTGGCCAGTCCTCTTCCAGTCTCTTCAGTGAATTGAATTTGATGGTACCTCTGCTTTAACCCAGACCTCTATACTGAAATTTTAATAATATGATGGCTGCGTAAATGATATCCTGCTAGTTAGAATATTTTCTATTGACATCCTAGTCTTGATTAGTCGGGGTATGTCAGCATTGTTTCTGACCACAGGGTGGCGCTGTTCTCCTTTTAAACTGTACATTTCCACTTGGTGAAATGTTCGAAATCAGATTTTTTTTTTTTGTTGTCTTTGTCTTTTTAGAACATTTTCCAGAATACGCCAGGTTACTGTTCACAACCCACTCAATGCTAGGATATGGTGTTTGGCTATCTATGTTGAGTCTATAATTCTCTGTATATGCTGCACAGTTGTTGGGTTTCCTGGACAGAGCATCTGACCTCAGTTTGTCACAGTAAAACTCAACAGTGTTGGTACGTTAGTGCAGAGAGGTTATAGTTCTCCCTATCAGGTTTTCTCTGCAATATTTAAAGTGCCTGTTTCTATACTGTTTGGGCACCCTAGACTGTGAACACAATGCCATTACCCAAGAGATGTTTATTATCAAAGTACAAAAAGAAATGTTGTGGTTTATTGTAGCATGCAACCAGCAGGAGTTAATTTTTTTTTTTTTTGGCCAAGCAATACAATTATTGTACTAAACTCTTTGAACATGTTCATTGTTGTCACTCCTTGCTTTAAGCATATATACAGGACAGAACTGATTATTAAATATTAATTTGGGAGCTGTAAAAGCAGGTCTGATATGGTGCCTTTTTAAATAGGTGACCCATTTCTTGTTTTTGTGTGCATGCATTGTAATATACAGTGCAGTGATCATCCGGACTAGACCATCCACTATGGGGGGGGGGGGGGGGGGGGTCCACAAGATATGGCAAAATACCCATCAATACATTTTTATAGAAGTATTTTTAAATGTGCAGATGTACTCCTTGTTTATCATTGGGCAAAGCATGAATACGCTGTACAGTGCACTTGCTCACCCCAGCTTGCAGTTGCTCATTTTGTTTGTATTCCTTGATGTAGATTGTAACTACCTAGTAAAAGTTGATCATAAATTATGTTTTGCATCAACTCTACTTTATTTTCTCTTGGATTGGGAAGGTGCTGGAAATTGAAAGTGAATACTAACAACTGCTTTAATAAGAGCATGAAGAAAATGTTTCATCTTGCCAGACTGCTGCTTACTCATGTTGACAGGTAAAGCCAAAGGGCTGATTTCTTCAGCAATTCTCCTGGCTTAATAAGGGAATCCAATGCGTCTACTACTGTTAAGGTTCAGAGTTGGGCTAACTTGGGGGGTATTCCCGAAAGCAGGTTGATGACATACCCAGCATGGCCTAAAATGGTGTTCCTCAAACCTGGTCCTCGGGTCCCACTAGGACAGTGCATGTTTTTAGATATTTCCCTGCTCCAACACACTTGATTCAAATTAATTAATCAGGCTTCTGTTGTGCTTCATAACGACCCATTCATTAGAATCAGGTGTGTCATATGAAACCGAACGATAAAGCCCGAAAACGATGCTCTGTCCAATACTGATTCTGAGGATGTGAAAGATTGCTTGCTATGGAAGCAAATCAGTAACATGTTTTGAATTTTAAAAGGCATTGAATACTTAATATTTAAATTTCAACACCACTGAATTTGTTGGTTTTGAATTCACCTATTTAAAATTGAAATATGAATTTTGTTGCAATGTAAAAAATCTGATCAAAAAATTTAAGATTCGGAAATTCAAGCTGCTGAAATTCGGATGGTGAAATTCTGATCAAAAAAATTTGAGCCCAAAAAAAAGATTGCAACATCCGGGATACCATGGATGGGTAAGGCAATCGAGTGTGAATGCGATCGAACCATCTCACTTCTCCGTGAAGGGTCCAAATGCAGACCTGTATCTCCTCAGGCACCTCTCATCCAAGTGTAGCTACAGGCAGTCATACATGCAGATCAATCATATTACAACAACAGCCTGGCTGGGGTCTGAAGAGAGAGGCCTCGGTCTGAAGTATCCCGAATGTTGCATTCTGAATTTTTTGGGCTCTATTTTTTTGGATCAGAATTTTGCTATTTGAATTTCAACAGTCTGAATTTTGTTATATTTGAACTTCTGACGCTTGAATTTTTTTTGTGATCTGAATTTTACTGTTTGAATTTGAGCAACCTGAATTTCCGAACATAGAATTTGGGGATCTGATTAATTTATTTTTTACATTGAAATAAATGTATAATTCAATTTTAATAAGGTGAATTCAAAACAGACACATTCAGTGGTGTTTACATTTCCATAATAAGTATTCAATACTTTTTCAAATTCAAGTTCTCTCCAGCTGACGCACAGTAACATTGCTGTCTCAGCTGGATAGTTAAACTTGCGCATAACCTGCTTTCTGGAATTCCCCCGAGGAAAAAAATGTTTTGACACACAGCTACATGTGGTCACTGTAAACATTTCCAGACACTATCTGGTCACTTTTTATCGGTAGGTTAAACCCATCCTGATATGTGAATGAGCCAGAGTCACTCAGTTACTTCAAGATACACACCTCCACCACCCATTGGCTGTGAGTCCATAACACCATGTGAGGTGCCACTGTGAGAAGTAATGGTGTCATGTTTACCCATAGTTGACACTGTTCGCCTCTATTTTCTTGGTAATGTGAGTTGGCTGTTGAATAAAAGAGGTGATGGCGTGTTTAAACAATTTGAAAACTACAGTATTTACAGGACACACAGAACCTGTGTTACTAGTGTGTTCTTAGTCCAGCAGCCCAGTGCCACTAACATCATGAATACATTTTAATACTGTTAAATTAGCTGTTCAGGTTAACATTCTGACATGCTGTCTATTCAACATGATCTGAAATAATGGTTGTATTTAATGAGGGACCAGCCAGATTCTTCCAAATGTTACCCTATTCCCTACTCAGAAAAAAAATCTGTGATTACTATTAAAGATATCGGATGTCAATTTTAATTCAAATAATTGTTTACAATTGTTTTCTAAGTGTCTGTTTATTGTTTATAAAGTCGCCTAGATTTTGGCCTGTCCATTTATTTGTATACAACTGGCCTAGGGAAAATGTGCCCTATTTCCCATGTTCAATAAATACATAATTATTGGCCTTCTAGAAAAAGAAAAATCTTAATATTCCTTTAAACCTGTGTTGTTTTGATCCAACAATTGAGAGGTTATACCCTGCTTACGTCATGAACAACACCCCTGACCAGCCCCCATGACGCATGTGTTTTCTATGCAAACTGCGCAGGACTGACGGGCAACGCATAAACCCGGACACCGGCTGCGACTGAGCAGGCCAGCTGTTTCAGCTTGCCTTACTTACATAGAGGCACAAAAGGAGTATGGTCAAAGATTAAAAATGGTGCAAAAAGACACACTATTGCATCTCTTCGCAGGGGGGTAAGTGTTTTTTTTGTTAATTCTAAAAATAACGTTAAGCAGTATGCGGAAGGTCCTCCAACCAAAATGTATTTATCGTAGGCTATAGCCTCACTACAGTATTTCCGCGAGTGAAACGTGTTGGTGTCGTGGAACAACATTGTATAGCTAGCTAGCTAGCTAGCTATATCTTAAAACATTCCGTTTTGAAGCTTGAATTCTCTGTTAGTGTTAGTGGTGCTAAACTTTCAGACAAAGGCATCTTAAATAACTGGCTTCATGTAGCTAAGTGTTAAATACTACCGGCCGGTGTTTGAAAGCTAGCACAGCTAAGCTAACTAATTAGCGTAGTCTAAACTACAAGTGAACTAGACCTTACTGTTTTTTACATTACACATCGTACATTATACGATGTGAGATAGTCGATCGGCTGCGTGGGTGATTAGTACTCTGCCTTGAAGACTACGGCCAGCTATTGCTAGCTAGCTAGCATAGCGAGCTAACGTTTCTAAATGAGACTAGCTCGTGAGTCAGTGACAGTTGATCAGTTTACCATTAATTTAAACACAAATAATTAGTATGTTATGAAACGATTGTTGAGCAATAAATATGAACATTTCACCTGAAACTATTGGTACTTTATTTTGCCAGGGTCCTGAGATGTCTGGCAAGTGGCGGATTCTGTTCGTAGTCTGACCTTAGAATATGTCCTCACGGCAGTGTTGCATAATGTGCTCCTCCAAAGTCTGCACTAGCCTGCCTTTCGTAGCTTAGCATGTATTAGCATCATTGTATCAATTTAACGTGTTGGCTGGCATTTTTCAATTTAGTTTAGATACACTTATGTTAGCTAGACTAACCAGGTGTATACGGTCATATAATATGACTTTCCTCTCAATATGATTGGGCGTGAAAATGTAGCCTACAACCATTGTCCTAGAAATCTTTGCTCTTACAGTATTAGGAAACATGTATACAATTTAGATAATTTATTATGACATTTTAAATTACACAACTAGCTCACTTGACTGCTAACTACTTTCTTTTTATATGGCAAAACAGGTCAGACTACATTCAAAGTTGCCTAACCAAATTCTTGTCCCTAGTTTGCCTATGTTTATACCCCACTGGGTAGCTTAAGCTTGTAAAGAAGATACAGCCTTAGCTTGTCCACTACAGGACATTGTCCTCCAGACGTTCTAAAGGAATACTTATGCTAAGCTGCCTTTACCTTGTACTAAGCTTGTCTTTTGTAAGGCAGACTGTTTAAAAAGATTGCCCCACTGTCCCTTTTAACAGTGTTATCTTATGAACCTTCTGACCTTGACGGAGAGGTGTGGATTCATTGAATTGCAAACTTTTGATAGAGGAAATTACTGTATTTTATAAGAGCATAGAACATGGCCTAGGCTTTAGTTCACAAAAAATAAAAGAATAATGTTCTGTGTTAAATAACACGCATGGAGTGCTGACATTTGAATCACATCGTTAATACTGTATTTCTGGAGTAATCCAAGTGTTATTATTATGTATATATATTTTTTTACAAACATCCTGACATTGTCCTAGGAGGGTCATTCTGTGTGTCTGCCTTCTGATAATTAAACTGAGCATAAACTGTGTTTTCCAGATGTAGTGGCACGGTGGGAGCAATTATGACCTGCCCCCTGGAGGTGCTGAAAACCCGGTTGCAGTCCTCGGGTCTTTCGCTTAGGCCAGTCTTCCAGGTCCAGATGGGCACCCTCAGTGGCGCTGGAGTCATCCGACCAGGGACGGTCACCCCAGGCCTGCTGCAGGTCTTACGGTAAGCTGGATCCTGTTCCTGGTATTGCTGTGTGCTGACACACATGACAATCTTGAATGTTAACCTACCATGTTGACTTGGGGAAGCGAAATCAAAAAGATCAGTCAGTTCTAGATTGCCTGTATGTGTTTAATAGTGATGTCACAGTGGCTAGTTGCCAAGGAACCTGCTTATGTATCCATACCCAGATGTGTGGTCATGGCAATGTTGCCATAGGGATGTTGTTGTTTTTGCACATGCCAGATGTGGCTGCACAGTAGGCTGAATGAAAAATGTGTTTCTATCTGTACAGTGGTATTTAACAGGTCCCCTCCTAGTCTGACAAGAGACCCTTCACCCCTCCACCCTGCTCACATCTACCCAACCATACCCTGCCATCCCTCACCCGTGTCACCCACTTGAATTCAGGCACCTATTGAGTTGTCTGCCCCTCTCCTGAGGCCTGTTTCGGGGAGGTGGTTACCACAGCACCCCTACGTGCAGAAATGAACACGTGGGAAAAGATGTGCCGTGTGATGTCGTTGCCACAGTCTCATATTACTCCCCTCAAGGCCTGCTGGGGCCATTTCCCTAAACCGGTTTGGACTGGACTCGGATGAGCGATTTGGAGATCATAAACTTGCGATGTAACCGCTTCCTTGATAGACTTATTTTTCTTCGAATTTTGGGATGTTGCAATTAAAATGTTAAGCCTAGTTTTAAATACTGCTTAATCTGTCATCCATCACCCCCTGAGGTTGTTTAATTTCCCTATGAGGCTCAGGAATAGGTTAACTCTTTCCTGTTTTTTCCAGTGATCATTTCTGCATTTTCTTTGACAATGAGTCAATAGGAAACCATTTTGATATCAAAATACCGTATTGGCTTTTGACACCCACGCTCATTTATACCATTCAAACCCTTTTTGCATTTCTTTTCTACCATGGGTGTTCAGTGATAGAGATGTGCAAACAGTTACAGGTGTACTTTATAGAGCTTCACTTGTGCATTAGTTATCAACTCCCCCCAGCCTTGTTAGTGTGTTTGTGGAATAAAGGTCAGTCTGGTTATAATTCAAGGAGTGTTGATATACCCTGTTTGTCAGCCCACCAGAGGACACAGGGTTCATGGTGCGCTCCTCCTAAAATGTACACAGCAGAGGCCTGTTCATAACAATCGGTTGGTTTGACTCAAACGCTAGTGATCATTGACGCATGTACGCTTAGCCTCAGTTAAGTTGACATAAGCTCAGTTGTTAGATACAAGGTTCAGGAATAATCAAATAGATGTGGTGTTCAGTTAACTTGTGTGTGTGTTTTTAAATTTATAGTATGTTTGTTTTCCGTTCCAGGTCAATTCTAGAAAAAGAGGGACCAAGATCTCTTTTCCGTGGCCTGGGGCCCAATCTAGTTGGTGTTGCTCCTTCACGGTAATTTCTACTACTGAACATTGTCTGCATTTCGGAAGGGTGATTTTTTTTTTTATGTAACACCCTGTTGATACTGATGTGCTACTTGATCAAAATCCACCCTTAGCTCCCCTTTCCTGTCAAGCTTTGAGAAGGGACGCAAAACTGGAACCTTTCTTAAAATACAAGCAACATGTCTGCTTATCAGTGTAGCGTTGTTGAGAAACCATGCATGCATATTTTAAGATGTCAATGTAACCAAGGGAGCAGGGATGTTCAAGCATTCTTGGTGAGAATCCCCACAATGGGGCTAAAATGGTGTAATCAAAACAGACCATAATACCACAGTTTCAGAAAATGTGTTTTGAATATTTGTCTTTTGCACTGAGAAGATTTTCCTTTTAATTCATTAGATTTGTGTCTTTCATGCATGATTATCTTTGTTCCAGGCTTTGATGTACTGTACTATTTTAAGACCCACCACAGTAAACCAGTGGCCTAATGGAGATGCATTTGAAAATGACACCCAAAGAATAAATGAGTGGTTATTGAAAGAACACCTTTTTGGTCAGAGACTTGGCTGCACCCCTGCTCCATTGCCCAACTTTCAAAGGCCCACTTTCAGAATAGGTCCAGAGGCCTCTCGCTCGCTCGCCCAGTGCTTATTCAGCTCATTCTGGTGCTCTGACACGGGTTGTTCCAGAAGCGTAACTGAGAATGAGAGGGCAAGAGAGAGCGAGTGAGGGCAGGCAGTCGTGAACCGACTGCTCTGAACAGACTGTAATGATTCACTGCAGCAGCCATGTGATGATTACATAAACTCACTGTGCCATTTTCAAAACGCTCCCTTGTTAAAAACTCATGCCTAACTAAGGTTTAGCGCTATATTTAACTACATTCTTTTGCAGATTTTAACGTACCCTCTTTTCTGATTTCCAGAGCTATCTATTTTGCTGCCTACAAGAAGTCAAAAGAGACATTCAATGGCATCTTTGTTCCTAACAGTGGAGTGGTGCACATGTCCTCTGCAGGGTTTGCAGGTGAGACGGTGTGTTTATTGCATACAACCCCCGGTTAGCCCACAACTACTCCACATGCAGGATGAAGAATGACAATGCTCCCAACACCTGTCTTTTGTATCAAATGAAAT
Source organism: Hypomesus transpacificus (assembly GCF_021917145.1). NCBI lineage: Eukaryota > Metazoa > Chordata > Actinopteri > Osmeriformes > Osmeridae > Hypomesus > Hypomesus transpacificus. The sequence goes on along the minus strand of NC_061077.1, from coordinate 2,648,382 downwards.
CATAAAGCTACAATCTCAGCATATGCTGCCCGTCAGAAAACGATTTATTCCTGTGTGGTAACATGACCCTTCTCATTTGTTTCATGATTTAGCCTTTGTCACAAACTCTCTTATGAACCCCATATGGATGGTCAAGACCAGGATGCAGTTGGAAAAAAAGTGTGTACAAACTTATTTTCACTTGTTACTTTTTATGAGACTGTAATTCCAGTGTGTGTTCAGGAGTGCTACGTGGGTCTAGGTAGTGTTTTATTGTCACCACATTCAATTATGTGATTTAACCTTTGACAGGGACAGGGAAAGTCCTTGGCGGTACGCATGATCTAGCATGTGACCGTCCATAAATACCCATGCTGACGCAGCCTGGTGCATTGAGAGGAAGAGTCTATATTTACTCAGCTAAGAGCACATGAGCAATCGTATGAATGAGGTCCAATATGATTCTATTGGAGAAACTAAATATTTTACTTGTTAGTTGTCATATATCGGTTTAAAAGCTCAAAAATCAGCATTTAAGATTAAGTAAATATTGTTTTAACTAAGTGGGTTAAAACCAAAAAATGCTGTCATCTAAAAGGTCGTCCAGGCATCGCAAAAGTACAGTTGGTTTAAAAATAAAAAATAAAAAAAAAACTTATTTGCATCCGAAAATGACGTTCTTTGCCCTCCCCTTCAGAGCACGAGGAGAGAAGAAGATGAATGCAATGCAGTGTGCCCGCTACGTTTACAGAACAGAGGGGATCCGGGGTTTCTACCGAGGCCTCACCGCGTCCTATGCCGGGATCTCGGAAACCATGATCTGCTTCCTCATCTATGAGACGCTGAAGAAACACCTAACTGAGCGTCGCTTCACATCACCAAACAGTGACACAGAGAAAGGAGCATCAGTCTTCCTGGGTCTGATGATGGCTGCTGCTGTTTCAAAAGGCTGTGCATCCTGCATAGCCTACCCCCACGGTGAGCACTGGTCGGATGTGCCACCCTATATGTAATGAATTGGTACGTTATATCTCATTTCTACTGTTCCTCTGCATCTTTTCAGAGGTAATTCGGACAAGACTGCGAGAAGAAGGCAGCAAGTACAAGTATTTCTTCCAGACGGGGAGGTTGGTGGCTGTAGAGGAAGGCTACGCTGCTTTTTACAGAGGACTCATTCCACAGCTCATCAGACAGATACCCAACACAGCCATTGTGCTCTCCACCTATGAACTCATCATCCACTTGCTGGGGGAGTCTTCTAAATAAAGACATGGTGGGAAATGAATGGGGCCACCAAAGATACAGGATACCACTGGTACATTTGGGGAAAAAAGACAATTGCAGCTCATTTTTTTTGACAGGCTGCTAGAGAATAATTTATCTTGAGGAATTTGAAGCAGGTTATCCTAAGACCTGAAACCGATTTGAATTTTGCTGGAAGCATGTTATTTGAAAATGTTGATAATGCGTTACCGCAGGAAAACTCCATATCTCCAGGACTTTGTTTTTGCTATCCCACAAGAATAAAGGTCATCTGCATAGAGTACTGTTAAGTTAACTAAATTATTATAAGTATTATTTTTATTGTTACAGTCATTGTCTGTTCTTACTCTTTATCAATGGTTAATGTAACAAAGATCCATCACTTGGCAGGTTCTTTCCTTTTTTACATGAAGGGAAAAGATTAGGTATGTACAGAATTTTCCTTTCAAGCTTACCATTATGATAGTTCAGCTTATTCATTAGCTCATGGTGATGATTCTAAAGTTTTACTTTAGTTATTTTTCATATTTTCCATGAACTATACAGGTTTATCTGTATATATTTAGTTTGTTTGAGAATAGGCACATGTTTCAATATAATGACAAGAAGAATGCTTATTTGACCAGTGGCTAAATAAAACTGCACAGTGAACAGTTATTTTATTAATTGTTAGAAGATCTGAATTATTTTGCTACAGTATTGTGTGTGTGTGTGTGGGGGGGGGGGGAATTGATCATTTGGATTCTGCATGGTTTTGATACAATATTTGCTTAGGAGGACAGGGCTAATGCTCTACACATGCAAAATAATATTTACATGAACATTTACATCACTTTGGCATCCATTTAATTCACCATGTGTCATGACATTTCATTACAGTAGTCCGAAAGAAGATTTTATTCATTTGTATTTAGATAAACAAGTAACATTTGGTCAGATACATAATAACAAATGCATTGCCTTTTTAAATGTTGAACGTTTGAGGGGTGAGGATTAAAAAGTGCAGAGATAGAGATTATCAGTATAATATCTGCAGAAGTCATTTTCCAGCCTTTTCTTTTATACAAATTGACTGTGACTTTGATTTAAGGAATCAACTTTAAAATCAACTTCCAATTATGCAGCAACACCAAGTCAGCAGAGTATTATCTATGAACACGACACATTACACTAAATGCAGGCAACCTCTCTGCTTCATGATAACATGCTGATATCCATGAGTTAACATTAGAACTGTTTCATTAATGTTAACTAAACACTAAGTGTAGTTAGCGATAGGTGAAACAGCAGTTGGCCTGCTGACAATGACAGCTAACTAGTATTACCTTAAACTTTGATAATGAAACCAATGAAACATAACTGCATTTAAGAAGGGTCACACAATTTAAAATGAATGCTCATAGTTAAGAAGAGAGATTTATAGGTATTTCATACCCAGGTTCTGCATGATCTCATCACAGATCTTCAACCTACTGGTTATAAGAAAAAAAAAAAACTGTAAATAATTTAAGATTGAAATTCAAGCTTAAACTGTAGAAATTTAAGAAGGAAGTAAAATAAATACTTGTACAATTTTATCATTTGAATGCTTATTACCTGGTAAAGTCAGCATTTAGCTGTTGCCAAAATTACTTTGTGGAATGAACATATCATGTAGTCTGGAATTAAAATCATATAGAGAATGTATTTTGTTTAATTCACGTCGGATGTAGCGCCATTAGATTCCTGAGTGAATGCTTTGTTAATATATACCTTTGTACTGAAGTCTTCTTGTAGCTGACGATGCTAGATCAACCCAGACAAATACAATATGAAATTCTCCCACATGGATCAATATTTCATCTTTAACTCAATACTTTAAATCCCTCATTACTCACCCAATAATGTATCCACAAACTCTTTACAGTAGTTCCAGTTCATATAAAGTTTGCTGATGCATAAGACGTATCCTGCAAAAAATGATGGAAGATAATCTTTAATAACAGATGTACCCTTGTGTCACCTGACCAGATCTGTTTCAAGGCACAGCAATGTTTGCAGTAATTAGATGAGTTAACTTACTTTTTGTATTCTGTCGCATTTCTCTTTCTGCAATGATTTCTGTTGGGTGGGGTTAGAACTGAATTCAGTGGTGTGATAATCCATTAATATTAGTCTAAATAAGATATATATATATATATATATATATATATACACATAAGTATATATGTGTACATCCATCATTAAATACATTCACATGGAACATATGTTACAGCTTAAAGCAAATGTCTATACCCAGTATAGCCCATCTCTTACTTAGCTCCTTGAAGTACTTGTCATCGAGATGATCAGTGCAATTCACAAAGCCTCTCAGAGATTGAGTAAGCCAGCAGGAAACAAATGCTGAAAGGAAAAACAGTAATATTTTGTAATAAAAGGATGTTAAGTAATCTTCTCCCTTCCTAGAAAATGTAGCTGAAATACAGTGATTGAAACCTCCATGATTGATGAGGAGTTTAGATGCCGCATTGATGAGTGGCTGAGCAACATCTAGAAGTCTGTTCCCAAAACACACTGCAAGATATAAAGTGAATACACATTTTCTAGCTGTAAATGTTCTTTTAGTCAACCTTTAAATTAAAAACAGCAATGTTTTCTCAAGCATTAAAATACTTGACTACTGAATGTTTCATTACCTAGGTGTTTGGCTTGGGCTGTTTCAACCCAGCAGTGAAGAAATGAGTCAGTCATTTCAGTAAGAAATGTGTCTATGGTGAGAGAGAGAACTTGGTTACACACACACACCTCATGTTTTATATGATACTGTATTTATTTCAAATTAGCTAAATACCTGCATACTGATTCACAAATAATGAAGATTGGGGATACAGTGACTCTGGATGGGAGAAAACACAAAGAAAATTAGTTATATCAGCTGTATGCTGTATTCAAATGTTTAAGCAGAACAGTCTCACTTCCCATATCTCACCTAACTGAGGCATGATTGGTTCCAGAAGCTCTGTGATACAGATCTTGGTATTTCCTTTACACTTCTGTACAACACATCCTTATACAAAAACAAAAAGGGATTAACGAGTTAGTATTGTGCAGTGGCGTATCTAAGGGGCACTGCCAGCTGCCACCCCAATAAAAAATACTGCCACCCCAATCTTCCCATGGAATTTTGTTGTTGTTGTACATTACAGAACATTTCAATAAATAGTATTAATGTTACTGTTTAATTTAAACTACAATGTTATAGCCTAATCATTTATCATAGGGAGTACTGTACCCCCCTACTTTGGGTTTGATTCGCCTCCAGGAGGCCACCCAACAACTTCCTTCTGCCACCCCATTGCCACCCCGAATGTAAATCTCTAGATCAGCCCATGCTAGTGTGTAAAGGATATAAAAGGCTACTTTGGATGACACTGAATATGTCATAGATGTCCTGTCATGGGGATCACCTTTCAGATTCCTTGTAAGAACTTTTCCATGTGTATCCATGCAGGCCTTGATTCCTCTGACACATCGCAAGTTAATACAGTCTAAAAGATCAAACAAAGTTATGTATAACAAATGACATGAAATGGACATCTGGTTGCAAATAGAGGCAGTCTTTTGTCTGAGAAATGAGTTTACCAGATACTTGTGAGTGGATGCTGGGGAACTTTATTGTCACACAAACACTTAAATCCAGAGCTGCAGAACAAAAAATAGAGACACAGGTGAAGACCTTTGACGTTGTTTGAAAGTTTAAATTTCTATGGTCGGACTGTTTAAAACTGCGACACATGTTTATTTTTTATAAAAGCAGTTTTTTATGGAGTTAGATTAGTTTCATAATTCAAACAAACAAACGCAACACGATTCAAACAAACTTAACACGATCCAAACAAACGTAACACGATTCATACAAACATAACACGATTCAAACAAACAAACGTAACACGATTCAAACAAACGTAACACGATTCACAAATGTATTTCGTGATTCACAAATGTAACGCAATTCACAAATAAATGACCCTATTGACCCTATTTGCAACCTGACAAACACAAGTTACAAATCCCTGCATTCGTTGGTGTGAATCCTTGCATTCGTTTGTGCGGATTTTTGCAACTTTCCTGACGCGCTTTGATCCACAAATGCATTTTTTCTAAAAGATATCCTCTGCAGCCTATCAGATGTCTCCAATTTTAGCCAATCACCGGAGAATGTCTAATATGGGTAAACGGGTATGATCATCGGTTTAATAAGATTAACAAGCAATATTTCACCTACATGCTACCAGACGACATTGCTCGTGATCTGAAGGAGACGATGTCCGTCATTATGGCAGGTTGTTGAAGTCCACATAGACACGTTAATGTGATTGGCTAAAATTGGAAGAGACGATCAGATAGGCTGCAAAGGATATCTTTTAGAAAAAATGCATTTGTGGATCAAAGCGCGTCAGGAAAGTTCCAAAAATCCACACGAACGAATGCAAGGATTCACACCAACGAATGCAGGGATTTGTAACTTGTGTTTGTCAGGTTGCAAACGAATGTAATAGGGTCATTTATTTGTGAATCGCGTTACTTTTGTGAATCACGAAATACACTTGTGAATCGTGTTACGTTTGTTTGAATCGTGTAACGTTTGTTTGTTTGAATCGTGTTATGTTTGTATGAATCGTGTTACGTTTGTTTGGATCGTGTTAAGTTTGTTTGGATCGGTTTGCGTTTGTTTGTTTGAATTATGAAACTAATCTAACTCCATAGTTTTTCCCCACCACAGAGTAGAAGAACAGCTGTTATGGCTTCACTCTTCATTGTGATGCAATAATTTCAACCTGTTCTGGATGACAGATAATGTAATTAATATGGAACATAAGCCTAATAGATAAAACACAGCATTGAGGAAAATGTTAGACCCGAAGAACGTAACCTTCAGACAACCTTTGGTGTATCAACGATAAGACTATTCCCAGAGTCCCAGATTAAACAGGTGAAAGAAAGTCCCACACATTGAATGTCAACATATTAAACATACACTAATAATGTACATGATGATTGTATACCAAAACAAGAAAATCCTACCTGATTTTCAGCTTGTGCCGTTGAAACAAGCGTAAACTTTTTGGTTTCAGTTTTGAGTTGTCATGCTACCCAGCATGCAAATGAATGAGAAGACAGGAGGGTTTCTCATTTGAATAGAATAGCATAACATATAGTTTTCCCAGAGGTATTTTAATCAACAACAAAACATTTTTTAAGCACAATTACAACATACACAGTAGATTGTCATTTAAATACAGGACAAGGAATCAAATGTGTATATTGGTGCAGAGATATTGAGGGTTGTCAAGTGATGTGAGATGACAGACATGATTATAGACATTAATCTGTTTCTGCTGTTGGTCCTCTTCTTTTCTCGCTTGTTTGATCTGCATGAGATTCAGACGGATTCTCTGCCGAATGAAGTGTTCATTGTACCCTCAAGAAGGCCTATGTGACGTCCTTGAAAACAGTGAAAACCAAATGGGAGTTTTATTGGACTTCTTGGACAACAGGCCTTCCAACTGCAGACAAGTGTGCAATAAAGTAAAGTCCATGACTGATGAGATTATGTTTAGTCAGAAGGTTTGTTTTGATGAGGAGCAAAAGTTTTTGTTATTTGTGAGTGCGTAAGAGAGAGAAAGACAGAGAGAGAGGCAGATTGAGACAGAGACAGACAGACAGACAGGGGCTGCTTTTAGTCAGTGTTCATTTTATCAGGATACCTTGATCATCTACATGGAATGGAAATGTTTTTTAACGACAGTATACATCAGCATCGATTGAGTAGGTAACTGACGAAGACTTCAAGTAATGATCAAGTAAACTGAGAATGCCAAGTAATTGTTTTTATACTTCAGAGGCAACCAACTTACTTTGGCTTGTGAGTGACCTCTGTCGGTGCTCAGTGGCAGCTCGTCTGAACAAAACATTCCGGAAGGAATGGTGACGTGAAAGTGCGACGAGTCGTGGACATGTCTCGGTTGTATAGTTTCGTAAACAGAACACTTGGCGATTGAATCCATCACTTGCCGTACAGTGAAGTGTCTGATGACGAGGGTAAATACTCTACATATTCGTTTATTCGTGTTAAAGTATGTGTCGCCGTTCATCTCCATGATGTATAATACAGCACAGATCATCATCCTGTTGTGTTATTGGCTGCTACCCTAGCCATGTTGACGGTGCTATGCTAGCTAGCTTAGCTAGCTAATGTTAGCGGAGTTTGCCAGAAGCAGTCGAGTTGCCTGTGAAATTGTCTGAAATTGTAGCCAACTAGCTACAAGAGTATTAACAATATGCGATGTTTGTCATTTTCTTAAACCTATATGGAGTTGCTGACATATGAAGTACCCATAGATATTTGTCCACTGTGTGGGAAAGGAGTTGGACGAAAGAGGTTAGTTACCTGTTTGGGCTAGTAGTAAAAGCAATAGCGACCAACTCTGACACGCAGCGGCTGAAGGAATTTATCACGTGCGTCTGCTGTGTGCTATTGAATTACGAATTGAATGCTCCAAAAAGGGATGCGTTTTGATACCTTCTCGGCTAGGTAGTTGGTTAAGTGCCAAACTAGCCAAAGTTCTATCAAGGTTTACTGTTTCAAATTGGAGTCAATTGAAGAGTTGACAGACCCCGAAAACCGCATCGAGGTACCAACATCAGCCAGCGTCCTGTCTTGCGGTCAAATGGGACGGTGACGAAAATGCTGAAGATTCTTCTTATCCTATCAACATTAGGTCAGTGTTCATCGTGGATAATTCTAAACAGTTATATAGCATAAAGCATAATACTAGGTTTGATTAGATTCAGTTAGATCCATCTTTTGCTAAATGTGAGCACTGTGTAAGGCTAGCATGCTTCTAAATAAAGACTTAAAGTAAACTTGTAAGTTTATCTTTCTGCTTGAGCGCATTACAGACAGTAGCCTCTAAAATGGTCTGTGCATTAATTATTTGATTATATGCCCCAACACAAAGGCTGCATCAATGTCACATTGGATGGAGTCGATGCTGCTGGTGAGTTTGGGACCGTTTGGGATGTTGTAATTGTTTAGGATAAGTACTTGAAATCTCACCATTGTTGAACCAAGCACAGTCTGTGTGTTGCTCACTTCACAGTTTTTTCTGCAGATGGGATACCTATCCGTCTAGCCAACGGCTACGACAATTGTTCAGGGAGAGTGGAGATTCTTTTTCGAAACAAGTGGTGGACAGTGTGTGACCATGGTTGGGACTTGAGGGTGTCTGATGTGGTGTGCCTGGAGCTGGGCTGTGGTCTGGCTGAGCTTGCCTTGCGTGGCTCTGCGTTTGGCATGGGCAGTGGGGATATATGGCAATCACTTGTCCAGTGTTCAGGTCACGAGGCAAGCATAAATCACTGTCCCAGAATCTACCAGTCCTCTCTCTGCACCCATGGCAACAACGCAGGGGTGAAGTGCTCAGGTGAGAGGCCTGTGTGGCTCTCTACTCATCTTTGTTTCTGGCAGAGCTCTTCATTTGCATTTCACTAAGAAACACAGGCTTGGACTCACATGCTGCATACGATTAACGTTGTGCTTCTAAAATTCCCTTTCTCAATCATAGACATCAATCATTACACTTTATTGATGTTTAGGTAACACCATGTGCAGTTAGAATCAGAATTGAATTTAATTGCCAAGTAAGTGTTTTTACACAGTGAATTTACTGTGGTCGGCAGGTACAGTAAACGTACAATAAATATAGATTACTGAATAAGAATGAAAAACAGACATACATCCCTCAATAGCAGCAACAAAATATTTGAATAAATGAATAAGTTATATCTTCCTAGGAATTAAACATAGAATATCATGGATCTGTGTATGCTACATTTAGCTATCCCTAGATGATGATATGCACTGACAGTAAGTGTGTCACTGTCGTGTAATCCACGCAGGTGCACTCCTGGTGCCCAACCTGTCACTGCTGTCCCCACACACCGTGTTCTCCGCTGGGGAGGCGGTTCGATTCAGCTGCGCCGTCCAGCGAGGCCACCATGTCAGCGACTTCCACCTGTTCAAGAAGGGCGCAGCCACCCCGCTGGTGACTCAGAGGGTGGACTCCAGCCAGATCCAGGCTGAACTGACGCTGTCAGACGTGGAGACGTTCCACCAGGGCAGCTACAGTTGCGTCTATAGGATGAAGGGCACTTCCCCCTCTCAGCTCCTCAGCTCCCCGCCTAGCAACTATGTCAACATCACCGTGGGTGAGTCATACGTGACCCTTCACATTACCTACGTCTACTCCTGTGTCTGAACTGAAGAGTTAACCCGATGTCATTGACTGCAATTACGGACACAAACGGGGGGATATTTGAAAGATGAAAACGTTTTGAATTAATCTCTCCTTGGTTTTCTCATTTCCCCCTTCAGTGGAGCTCCTCACCCCTCACCACTGGTATAACACCTCGATCGAGGCTCCGGCAGGCTCTGTCATTAGAGGCCACAATTTCAGTATCACCTGCTCCACCCAGCCACAGTACCCAGGGGGGTCATTCCAATTGCGCCTCATCCGTTCCAATGGGACGGTGCGTCAGTCTCTGCCTGCCCTCAGCCCCTCGGTCACCTTCACCTTTCCCAGCGCCCAGAGCTCCAACGAGGGCTACTACTACTGCCTGTACCGGGTGCAGCTGGGGGGGCGCACTTTTGTCTCCCGGGAGAGCCAACCCCTGCCTATATCTGTCAGAGGTGAGGCTAAACACCCTGGAGAAGAAGCTCTGGATCAGTGTTAACTGTACATGTGTGTCTAATTGATCATTAAAAACATTTCAAGGGGGTGTTTCTAAGCACGATTGTTGAGACTGCCACCTCCAGAATGCTCGTTGTGATTGAAGAGTACATAACTGTTCTTCCTTGTAACCGTGAAGCGTTGTTCTGTACCCAGACCCAGACCCAGTGATGAGTCCCATGGTGATCAGCTGGCTAGTGTCTGCTCTGACGTTTGTGGTGGCCTTAGTGATCATCATCATCGTGGCTAGAATGCTATGCAAGAGGGAGAAAAAGACCTCTGAACTAGAGAGAGAGACCAGAACTTGTGAGTGTTCAAACTTCATCCACACTCAGCACATGCTCACGTTTTGATTAGGCATTCTTGTCAACATTCTTCTAATTAAATGCAATTTTGATCCCTAGGTGTGGATAACACGTATGTTGCCTTAGCAATAAAATGATGGGATGCGCAGACATCATCGATTCCCAAAGGTATGGAAGTAATGTCAAGGTATGTGCATCTGCAGTTCTTATATGTATACACTGGCTAGTTGCTGTGCTTCTAATTGAGGTACATTGTGCGTTCAAGCTTTAAGTTGGCTTTCTTGTTCTGTTAAACAACCCACAGGAGCCCTCAGAACTGGTTCTGAACCCAGCGGGGATTGGTGAAGAAATTAAGTACCAAAGCACCTTACTTAGTCACTCACCATCTTGCTATTAGGTCTTTCATTAGAACTCAACAACACTAGGTATATATTGTAGGTATTTCAGGACACCATCAACAACACTACTCCTAAAGACAAGAACTGTAAACAGCGTTTGCCTTTTAGCACCAGTTTCTTAATTAGCATCAGCAACCGGACAAGACTGGACATTAATGACCAAGCACTGTATTCTAAAGTAAAAATTAAGTGTTAAATTATATGAGACTGGCATTCAGTGAAAACCATTTATTGACTCAAGTCAGCTCTGGACTGTCCACTCAGGCTTGGTAACAGGGTGATACTTGTGTTCAGATAGCTTGACTGTCAAACTGGTTTTTCTCAGATCTCTTTGTGAATAGCCTGTAAACAGTATTTATTAGTTATTCCCTTTTTTGTATTTATAACAACACTATTGGGATGCATATCTACGTGCAACAATAGTATACATGGCAAATGGAACAAATGTTTTGTATATTTTTGCAGTAGACGACATGCATCAAGCTGATAAGTACAATGCCCTGTCTGCTTGTAGTTACCATGTTTGTCTTTTATTATTTAGAGTTTGTCGGATAGGATTTTATATTTCACTTGGTTATTGAACTATACATGTAAAATACACTTGTAGTGCTGTAATGTTTAGTTGACACAGCTAAAAACACATTTCAAATAAAAGAAACACCTCAAAGCTGTTCTTCAAAAACCTGTTTTTGTGATTTTATTAAAAGCATACATCGCAATCAATTTATTGCCCACAAGTTCTAAGTAATAAAATGATCGATTTGGAATTTATATAAAAAAAGACATGTTTTAAAGTTGGATGAATACAAAAGATGTGACTGATTAAAATAGTACATTGGATATAATTAGCATGAACCTTATATAGCAGGGGACTACTAGGCATTTCTTATTAAGGAGAAGAAAACAAGAACTAAACCTTGATCAGACACTGGTTCCAAAATGTCACAAGCTCCCAAAACCATCACCCTGTACATGGGCTGAATCACCATTGTTTCTTAGGAAAAATACTGATAGCTAATAAGGCACTAAATTAGACCTAAACTGTATTCAACACCTGGGCATTACATTACATCAAAAGAGCTTGTAAACGGACACTAATGTAGATGTTGTTTGTTTCTTTACCAATTTCACTTGGATAAACTGCATGCAACATGCATTCATAAAAAATACAACCTTACTGTCAGTTTCTGTTAACTGCAATGCTGTGCAATATTACAGTATTATATTTTAGGAAGTACTATAATTGTAGGAACACTATGTATGGAGAGAAACCTGTCATAGCTTGTACTAAATGTGAACACTAGACGATGCAACCACACTTGTCAAATATCAATATTTAAAGCAACAAAGTACAGGAGTAATGTAATGGCATAACCCGAAATACATTCATTAAATTAGGATACAAAATAGTTCAATTATAATGCCTGAACGCAGTAGATCACTGCAGTTTTTTGAAAGGATCCCTCGTATCTGACTCCATGTTGGTAAACACAAGATAAAGAAAACCAGCGACCAGCAGGAATACCAGGATCTGAACCCAGAGGGGAATCAGCCTTGTAGAGCCACTCTCCCCCTTCAGAGAGTCTCCCACAGATTTCACTGCTGTTGGTTTCGAATACGACACGTTTCTGTACGATGATGGAGTGTCGTACACAAGGGGTCTAAAACCAGAGGCATTAAGTCAGACCCATAACCAAGCTGTTAGATGATGATGATTATCACAACATAAATACTTTCTGAATGGACTTACTCGTTTGAAAAATCCCTTCCACTGTACTGCACTCCACTTGATCTTGAATAAGGTTTCCTGTAAAGGAAGAAACCATTGCTCAATATTACATTCGACCCTTTTTAGACAACGGTGGAACAGTTCACATTGATCCTAATATGAGGGGCTGCTTCTGTACTTACTCATCCACAAAATCCCTTTCAGAGTAGGCTGGCCGCGACCTCGTATATGAAGTCCTACAACAGAGAGATGCTTTGGGATAAAATGTCTGCTATCAAACCAACACAGGTTCAGAACAGATCTCTCACATACCTGTCTCCCGAGTCTTCATGTATCTACAAAAAAAAGAATAAGGGACCATGCATAAGTAATTGCAATCTGACATAAAATTCAAATTAAAGATGTTCAAAACTCAAAATTCTTACTGGAGATCGATAGGTGACGTAGGTGACCTCCTCCGCTGCAATTAAAGAATACAAACATTTCATATGGCGAATTGTGTATTTGTCTATAGATATGTAGTGACTGTAGTAGGTTGTCATGCACAATGTGAATGTATGGTCATTCCTTACCCTCTTCTCTGTAATAGGTTTTGTCAGGCGACGATTTCACCTTACTGTCGCCCTTGTCTTTGGCCATTGCTTCTTTCAACTTTTTTTCATATAGGGCTCTTGTTGAACCTAAATGTGTGATGCGAATATTACAATATCGTATGCAGCCTCGTATTTTTGTATCCAGGTTAAGTATGTATCGCTATATTCGTTGACGTGACGTGGTCTGTAGGCTAGCTAACTAACAACCAAGTAAAGTGTGTTTTCCAATGTGGGTTTCAAATGTGGATTGAAGAAGCAACTTACCAACAATAGGCCCATGCTTGATGTCATATTCATCCAGCAGCTGACTTATTTCTTGTTCAGACTTACTACTTAGCGAAGACATACTTTCGGTGATATCAAGGTTGTTGTATTTGATTCAAAAAAATAACTTTCGCGACTATCAGTTTCCTTTACAAAAATCAACAACTTGGACCCCGCCCATCTGATAGCTGCGTTGTTTCCGCTTCCCTTCTCAAGACATTTGATTCTTTCTACAGCGCCCTCTCCTGATTTGAAAGGTAAAGATCAGAAACTATCCTAAAAGCATTTTTGTACGAATGCCTGTGTGGTGAAATGGAATTCAAAAGATCATTTTAAAGTTAACAAACATGGACCATATCTCATAGTGTGGCTCAACTGGGTGCATGTAATGACAACAAATACAATTCCAGCACAATCACAGATACATTGGCCATGCTTATGACAAACAGGACATACTTCATAACTTTTTGAATGAATTGTTCGTTTTTTTTAATTGTTCAAAGTAAAATTAAACAATACTGTATGCATTTATACTCTATAGGTGGGAGATAAAAGCAGAATACAGGTAGCCTGTTAACTAAATTACTGCTTTATTATTTACATGCAGGTACACAGCAGAATATACATGGTTCCCGTCAATCCAACCAGTGTAGTTGGTCTTTGGCCCACCAAAAAACAGCCAGTCCCATCAGTGTCGCCAGACTCATATTCAACATGAACTTAAGCATGCTCAAACTCTACAAAAACACAAAGAGAGAAATAAAAAAGAGAGAAATGTTTGATGGTTAATAGCTTGTTGTTAAGTGATTTATTCATCCAATGTACACAATGTACTGAATAGATCTTCTAAAAGGTGCCTCACCCTCTTTTTGTTGTGGATCATCTGAGTTTCATCCTCCAACTGAAATAGAATCAGAAAATCAGTCTCTTAGACAAAATATTCTGCTGCGCAGAAGCCTGAGTGTGTCTGTTTGTGTGTGTGTGAGAGAGAGAAAGAGTGTCTGAAAGTGTAAATTGTATAATTACGCTTACATTACAGTCCTTGCCAGGGTTTAGATCCTCCTCCACTTCTGAGGAACTGCTGAATGAAAACAGTTTTACAGTTTCAGAGTAGACCAGGTAGTACAGACCTCTCATCTCAATTATGATTATTCAAAAAATTGCACATACCTGTCAGCGTCATATTGAAAGATTTGAGACAAAGAATCTACGCAGAACTGAACTCGTCTTGTCTTTGTCTCTGAAAGAAAAGGATTTCACACAAAAAACAACACAGTTTTGAATCAGTATCACAAACTGGCTTAACTATCAGTTATTTGGTTTTATTTTTTACCTGTGATGTTTTCTTGCTCTTCATCACTGTAAAACTTGTAGAATGCATCAATTCTTTCTTGTTCTTTCTCCCAGTTTCTCTCGCTCTCTTCATCCTCATCATCTTCCTCCTCTGTGATTCCCCAGTTTTTGTACTGGTCATCAAACATGAAACTGTCGTCTATAGTGCCATGTTCGTTTGCGTTTGTTCTTGTGTGAATGTCTGTTTCCAACCTCCCTGTCTGTTGGACTTCTGCATTACACTGCTCTGCTGGTAGAATGGTCACAGTTGGGCAAAAAGATGATGTCTCACGAATACGCTGGTCATCAACACTGTGGGGCAAGCTGTTCTTGCCACCCTCTCTATGAAGTAGGGGATCCCCAGCTCTCTTGTCTTTCCAAAGACCTTGATGGGTTGAGCCCGGTGGTAGTTCTTCACAAGTCTTATTTTGGTCCTCATCCTCACTTGATTTGTAACTGTCGCTCTCATCTTCAACACTCCATTCAAATGTCTTAATGCTCCTTTCAGCGGGAATATCATACAGAGAATTCGGTAGTTCTCGCGCAACATGTACTTCCCCTGAGCTCCTGCCCACATCCCCTGTCGCTTTGTCACTCTGTTCCCTGTCCTGCCTGTCACCTGCCTCTTGATGGTCCTCCTCAGAGAAACTCTTTGTTTTGTCTTCTATGTGCTGCTGCACACAACTACAGACGACAAGATCATCTCTATCTGGCATGGCTACATCAGGTACCTCAGAAACCACCACTGATATCCTGTCTTTCTCATCTTCATTGTTGTCATTAACCAGAGCGGCATTCTGTTTGAGTATGCTCACTGCCTGTTCAGTATCTTGATGAGGTTCAGTTGAAAAGTTGGAACCCTCTTGATCTGAATCTGAGGAGCACTCTTCTTCCTCCCTCTGCCTCTCTACATTCTCAAGCACGTCACACACATGTTCTGTCATCTTCACCCTGCCATGTGCACTGACTCTCCCAAAATAGGTCACATCGTTATTCTGAATTTCACCTTGCTGCTCGTTTCTAACTTGAGGATGTTCAGTTCCCTCTAGGGCTAGCGCCTGGCCCTCAGAGACTCCTATCCCTATGACCTCCTGCTCTCTGTCCCAAAATGCCTCTTCACTACGAACAACCAAAGACCAACTACCAGGAGAACAAAGGGTTTCTGTTCCTATATCCTCTTCTATGTCTTCTCCAGAGTCAGTTATCTCTTCCTCCATTTTGTGCGCAACCACTGTCTTTACTCGCGGGTGCTTCACTGGTGTTTTCCTTACACCTGTGCCAAACCTCTCTGTTCCACCTGCTCCTTCCTGGTCTTCCGTTGAGTCTGTCTCCTCGTCAGTGTTGTTTGTGTTATCTTCAGTCAAACTTAACTCATGGGTCACCAGTACATCTCTCACAGACATAGAAATAGTTTGGCCAATTTCCTCATCCTCCTCTTTAAGTGCCGGCAATCTTCTATTAGGAAGGTACTCATCAAAATGCAAAGGCTCAAAGTCTAATTCTCCCTCTGGGAAAGATGGTAAGGAAGTATCTGCAACAACATCATTGACAACAGAATGATGCATACTACAAAATAGTTAAAGTAAAGGGACAATTCAGTTTTGTAATTGTGTAGTAGAGGAGGCTTAATGATCCGTAGAATGCTTACCTGAAAATGCACCAGTTAGCAAATCAGCAAAGTTTTCTTCCATCCTGCCTTTAAATACGACAAATGAGCGTACAGTAGGCTCAGACTCTTTCTTGTTCAGAACAACATGTTCAAACAGACAGTACTTCTACCATGCAGTCAACAACAAAACACGAACATGTTCAAATGTAACATTTGCAACTCCCCTCAGACTATGAGGAGTATGAGGAAGAGAGAGCCTAGTTTCACGTCTGTTGTCGCTTTAAATCACTTCCTGTAAATGGAGTGACACAAAACATTGACAAATCGTCTCAGATCAAAGAAAATGGACAAATTGACAAATCAAAATGCACATAATGATAATGATCACAGTTATATTGTTAAAAATGAAAACACAACAGTACGCTTAGTTTTTTGCTATACTGATTTACTTTGAAGCTCCATGTTCTGTAATGATGTCATGTTTGATGTGGTTTAATTCTGTGTAAGGCAGAAGAAAAGCTTTGTTTTTCCTGCTAACCAAGGTACACATAAGGCATTACATTTCTTCTTTATACTTGTGCTCGTTGATACTTCCAATCAGTTGGATTTATCTACCGTTATATAGATCACAAAGCTCAAAGAAATTTGAATGTCCTAATATGTTTATTAGAATCTTTATCTGAATTTGTGTTTTAATTATGTTCAGTTACAGAATTGATTTAAAACATCTGATATCAGTGAATACACCTTTGGCATTTAAAATGTGGAAGTTGACACAGGTAAAAACATGATTTTAAGAAGGGTCCATAGAGAAGCCTCAGTTTAGAGTTCATGTCGGAGCATATAGCGATGGTTGGGCTTCAGGTCAACCTCTACTGGGAAGTGGTCACTGACTTCCAGAGCCTAAACAGTCACATAGAAGAGAAAAGGGACATGTAACTGACACAGTGAAATCAAGAAATTCAAGTTCACTCAAGTTAAAAATACTGAAGTTGAATAGGTTAGTGTACCTCCTCCTCGGTTAAATGGAACTTCTCCTTGAAGTTGAAGGGCTGAGCTGATTCCGGAACGATGCCAGAGAGGACCTCACGCCCATGGACAACAATCCTATTTTGGGGTGTGTATGG
>NC_061077.1:2324913-2330512 GCF_021917145.1 Hypomesus transpacificus | reverse complement strand
AGCCTGAAGTTGTCATACTCATAATTCTAGTCAGAATATGAGTCTGAAAACTCTCCGTTGGGCTGTGACTACGGGGCGTGTTTCAACCGAACTCGTAAAACAAATGCCTCTTCGCTCAATTGGATAGACCTACAACCAATCAGAGCAACGTAATATGTTTTTTGTTGAAAACAAATTCAACCCAAGCGCTCTTTCGTGACGTTGTTGATTACGTTACTGTTGATCATCTGTCCATCATCGTATAAAGCCCGCCCTGGCAATTTCATTGGTCCATCCCGATTCTGGTTTTCTGTAGTTCTCCCCAATACGAGATAGCCTGACGTTGTCATACTCATAATTCTAGTCCAATTTCCCGAACAAATTTCTTTTGGGCGGGGAGAAGTTGGGCTGGCAGCCAGGCTAAATACGACACCCTCCAGACCCAACTTCCCGACCAAATTTTTTTTATGGGCGGGGAGAAGACCATTCTCGCAAGGACGCTTGCCAGAACGTTCTTCAAAAGAATGTACTTGCGTTCTCTGCGTTCTTTGGATTGATAAACAGCCTAAAAGTAAATGTAAGTGGCGTCCCATTTCCTAGGGCTACTACGGTTACTACGGTGGCCCTGAAGTGCAAATCACACCCCCTAATATGAGTAGCCTACATCCCCCAAATGAAAACACCCCCCCCCCCTCCAATACGAGTCAACTACCCTTTAGCGCTGATTGGATGCAGTAAGCTAACTAACAAGAAATAAGAAATTGATCAACAGAAGTACAAAATGCAATAGCCTGACAGAGTTACGTGCACCAGGACATTTATTTGGGTATCGAAGCATGTAGCATAGGCTACGTATGCAAAAGCATAAATTGCGTGTTAAACGTGGATAGCCAAACAACTAGTCCACGTAACTCTGTCATTATCATGAACTTGATCGTTTTGGTTGGAAGGAAAGAGGAAACATAATGTTTACAATTCAGAGTCATGACACTACTCTTTATTTTAATCAGGGTCATTCCTATGAAATAATCTCAGATATGCTGTTAACGTTTCACAATATAAGTAGCCTATGCCCACCAGCCCACGCTAAAAACGCATTTGAAGGAAGCAGGACTTTTCAGAAGAAAGGGGGAAGGGGGAGTATTGGGATTCGGCCACAGTCTGTCTCTCGTTCTCTCTCTCAATATTTTTCTCTCTCTTCTTTTCTGTCCACCTGTTTTATCTCACTCAGAGATGGGAAGATTGTTCTGGTATCAGTACTTTACTTCACTATTTATTTTTCTGCCAACTTTTTACTGTCACACCTTAAATTTTGTACACAAATATATGGACTGTCTACTTCTTGAATGTTCAAGCCAGGCTTGTTACTTTAGTTTTAATCTGTATTTGGTGACATGACCTCTTTCTCTTCTCTACTTTCTCTGTGTGTGGAAAGCCTCATGAATCAGCCATCCACAGGTCTGGAGGATGTGGTGTTTGATTCTGCTCCACATCCTTTTCACACTCTGAACACACCCATCATGCAGGGGTCTGATGTTCCAAATGCATGTGACAGTTGTAAAGATAGACTTCTATTGACTTTGATCTAGATTGGATCTTTCTTCTAAAGATCAGGTCAACTCTTCCCCACAGTCAGCCTAGCTTCTAGTCTAAAGTCTTGCATTTTGATTCAGTGAGTGACTAGAAATGTGTTAATTCAGTGCCCTGACCCAGTTTGTTTGTTGCAGATTCACAAGCAAATGGTTTTATTAGATAGTTGTGTCACTGGCCTTGAGCTTTTGATTTGTTCCCTTATCTCTAGCTGATCGTAAGTCCAGAAGTACAAGTTAAATAGAAAAAACAATGGGTATGGTTGAACATTCATTTCCTGTTTCGTACAAATAAGTGTCAGACATGTTTAGGGCAGAAAGGCAGATGTCTGCTGAAAGTTTGAGGTGAGCTTGGAAATATGCATAACCCACAACACAACCACACGCACACACAGACACACACACACACACACACACACACTGCACTGCTAACATGCACACACCACACACACACATACACACAACAGCACGGCATGCAAGCAGAAGCACACTACAGTTTGGAGTGCGAACAGCAGATGCAGATCAGAGAAGCTGGGTGTGCCTCGCCTTTAGAGACACTCAGAGGAAAATGTGTCTTGATAGGCTCCTCATCTTCAGTAAGTTATCATTTCTTAAACATTTTTGAGAACATTTACATTTAGTCATTTAGCAGACGCTTTTATCCAAAGCGACCTACAAGAGAGAGCTTTACAAAAAGATATTCCCCAAAACATTGCTGGTAGCCAAAACATGAAGCATATATTGTGAAAAGCAAATAAGTGCCAAAGGGTGGAACCAAAAGAGCATGTAAGAACATAATCCTCGAAAGTGCAATAGTGTGAGAAAATTGTGTTGTTTACTCTGTGTAAAATAGTTTTAATGACTTGTTGTTTTTTAAGCTACAATAATACTGAATGACACTGTAAGTTCCAGTTTTAGTGCGATAAAAATTTATAGAATCAATAATACATCCACAACTACCAATCAGTATACCTTTTAGTTCCGATGGTGAGTTTTAGGTCTGGTAATGTAACTGTTTTGTGGAATCCCCCCCAAAATATAAACATTTAATGGTCCTTCTTTCCTGTTCTGCAGTGCTCTCAGTTGGTCTTTGCTCAGCCCAAGATCATAGACACGTTACACCACAACAGGATGGTAAGAGGAACACTGCTCTTTAGTACTACTATTTTCTCTCTCTTTATCTCTCTCTTTCTTTCTTTCGTCTCTGTCTTATTATTTATTTCTCTTTTTCTCCTGATCAAATTGACTGGAGTGTCATGATCATTTTGCTCAACAAGATATGTAGACATTCAACATAACCACAAGGGCCTAAGACAGCCTTGTGATGACGCAAATAACACCTTTGAATTTCCTTTATGATTAATGAAGTGAATTGACATCATTTGATCACAGCTTTGCTGTTCTGAGAAAGGGCTGCTTTGTCTCTGTAATCCATGGACGTATATTTTTTCTATTTTGGTTCTGCTTTCTGTTCTACAAACATCCTCTCCTCAATAACTGACATTTGAAAAGTTTCCTATCATATCCACTTCTCTGTTCGCAGTGACCGGAGTGACCCCAAGCCTGTCTTTGGAACCAGTGACTGTCTATGGTGAGCTATATTTTCATGGTTTTCAAAATAATCAGGATTATAATTATTGGTCTTGATCAGTGGTGATGACTGTATCTTGAACATTGCTTTTGTTAACTACCGTAAAACCAGAATCCAAGCCCAAGCCCCAGTTGAGCCGGGATCCAGGTTTTGAGGTGATTTATGTTGGAGAGTCCGTCACCTTCACCTGTAAAGTGGATGTCTCCACTGGCTGGGAATATCTGTGGTACAAAGACTCCCAGGGAACACCACTGCCCATCTCAGACACCAGTCAGAGCAGTAACACCATCAAGACTGAACCGAGTCATGCTGGAACATACTGGTGCAGAGTCAGAAGAGGCAGCCATCAGTTTCACTCAGAATACAGTGTTGACATCCCTCTGAAAACGCAAGGTAAGTTAAATATCAAAGGACTTTAGCAAGGGTGGGAAAAATATAGTTACTGTATTCATATTATTTATGATGTATCAACAAAGTACAACTTTTCCCAAAGATGTATACATGATTTAAATATAATTCAGTAATATTGCTTATAGTTTCTGTGTCATTTATCAATGCATCAATTGAACTAGATTTACATATTGACTGCATGGACCTCTTGGAATAGTTTAATATTTGTCTTTTTCTATTCAATCACCACCACTAATTAAGCAGAAACGGTGTCAAAAGTACCATATCTGTAGATAACATGGGCAAAAAGCCCAGTTTTGCCAAAATATATTATTTGATTATTTGATGTTTTCCATAGCTGTCCCAGTCCCATCCCTGAAGCTGCTGTCTGGATGGCGGGATGTGTTCCCCTCTGAGAGAGTGGAGCTGAAATGTGGGGTTCAGGACAGCTCTGACTGGACATATACATGGACCAGAGGAGGACAGAAGGTTGGACCAGACCAGACTGTCTCCATCAACTCAGAGGGAGCTTCTCTCTCCATCGTCTCTGCTGAACAGAAACACTCTGGAGAGTACAGCTGTTTGGGACAACACAAGACCAGGCCTGTGACCACTGAATCCAGCACATCAGTCTCTCTGACTGTATATGGTGAGCTATATTTTCATGGTTTTCAAAATAATCAGGATTATAATTATTGGTCTTGATCAGTTGTAATGACTATGTTGAACATTGCTTTTGTTAATTACCGTAAAACCAGCATCCAAGCCCAAGCCCCAGTTGACCCAGGATCCAGGTTTTGAGGTGATGTATGTTGGAGAGTCGGTCACCTTCACCTGTAAAGTGGATGTCTCCACTGGCTGGGAATATCTGTGGTACAAAGACTCCCAGGGAACACCACTGCCCATCTCAGACACCAGTCAGAGCAGTTACACCATCAAGACTGAACCGAGTCATGCTGGAACATACTGGTGCAGAGTCAGAAGAGGCAGCCATCAGTTTCACTCAGAATACAGTGTTGACATCCTTCTGAAAACGCAAGGTAAGTTAAATATCAAAGGACTTTAGCAAGGGTGGGAAAAATATAGTTACTGTATTCATATTATTTATGATGTATCAACAAAGTACAACTTTTCCCAAAGATGTATACATGATTGAAATATAATTCAGTAATATTGCTTATAGTTTCTGTGTCATTTATCAATGCATCAATTGAACTAGATTTACATATTGACTGCATGGACCTCTTGGAATAGTTTAATATTTGTCTTTTTCTATTCAATCACCACCACTAATTAAGCAGAAACGGTGTCAAAAGTACCATATCTGTAGATAACATGGGCAAAAAGTCCAGTTTTGCCAAAATATATTATTTGATGTTTTCCATAGCTGTCCCAGTCCCATCCCTGAATCTGCTGTCTGGATGGCGGGATGTGTTCCCCTCTGAGAGAGTGGAGCTGAAATGTGGGGTTCAGGACAGCTCTGACTGGACATATACATGGACCAGAGGAGGACAGAAGGTTGGACCAGACCAGACTGTCTCCATCAACTCAGAGGGAGCTTCTCTCTCCATCGTCTCTGCTGAACAGAAACACTCTGGAGAGTACAGCTGTTTGGGACAACACAAGACCAGGCCTGTGACCACTGAATCCAGCACATCAGTCTCTCTGACTGTGTATGGTGAGCTATATTTTCATGGTTTTCAAAATGATCAGGATTGTAATTATTGGTCTTAATCAGTTGTAATGACTATGTTGAACATTGCTTTTGTTAATTACCGTAAAACCAGCATCCAAGCCCAAGCCCCAGTTGAGCCAGGATCCAGGTTTTGAGGTGATGTATGTTGGAGAGTCGGTCACCTTCACCTGTAAAGTGGATGTCTCCACTGGCTGGGAATATCTGTGGTACAAAGACTCCCAAAGAACACCACTGCCCATCTCAGACACCAGTCAGAGCAGTTACACCATCAAGACTGAACTGGGGGATGCTGGAACATACTGGTGCAGAGTCAGAAGAGGCAGCCATCAGTTTCACTCAGAATACAGTGTTGAC